>NW_011887848.1:294510-296860 GCF_000806365.1 Fopius arisanus
CCAATCAATCAATCAATCAATCATTTTCATTTTATACCCGCAGATAAAAATATTTACACCATCCGATTTTTCGGCACTAATAACGAATAATTATGATAAGAATTATTAATCATTATTAATAATATTATTATTTGGCATAGAATTGTGGAACGCTCGCTTAATTTTTCGTCATGTTTTCTCTTTGTGGATAGCTTTTGAAATTTCAATGTTATTTTTCATCAGTACAGGTATTTTTCTGAATTTTAATGTAACGCACTCGTTCGCGGTTTAAGCCACAAGAGTTTATTTGAAACACCAGTCGCTGAAATAATTTTATCGGCTCTTCGTGGTGGCCATCGCTTTTGTTGTCCCGGTTTTATACGAGTTTCTGAGGTGATGAGGACTTGAGGTTTTGTTTTTACTAGGTGAAACAATTTTTCAAACTATCTCCGAGGTTTCTTTATTATTTATTCATATCTTCACCTGCACCTAGTAATTTACAATTGTCTTTCATTTTTCGTTCATGATTTTAGCAGAAATTATTTTTATTTAATTACTCAAATGAACATTTCAAGTTCAATTCAATTTTTTACATTGATTTCATAAACTCAGTTTAAAGATTGATTGATTGGTTGGTTAATTGACTGATTGATTTTCCCTGTCTCATTAATTTTCAGGGCATAATGACACATCCACCTGATTTTTCAATTAATTCAAATTTTTTTAATTTTATTTTTTGAGTTTTCAGCCATTTGTTAAAGATTTAAAATTTCTTCGCGTGTAATTTTCTAACAGTGTATTCAATAACTAAATAATACACCGCGAATATTATGCGGCCTTGTCTGCACCGAGAATCGATACTTATCAGTAATTACTAGTGATCGATCAGGATGACGATCGCCACCGCAGCCTCGATCGTTCTATTCTCCAGACTCTTTTGTCTACTCGCACGGATTTTATACCTTCCATCATCAGTTTTTTCTCAACCGCCTGTTTTTAAACCTCACAATTTTATCTTTTTTTTTTCTTCTCTTTTTATTTCATTTCTCTCCGGCGAATAATCGCTAATGAAACGTTTGTTAACGACTTAGAGCGGTGAAAAATATCCTCCGGTTATTTTATCACCGAGTGATTCACTCCGTATTCATTTCCGCGGAGATAAAGTGCGAATGACTGAAAATTCAATTTTCGGGATTTTAAATTACCCGCCCTTTTCGCGCGTTTCGAATTTTGATTAGTAAAAATATTGTTTTCATAATTCAATCAGTCATGAAAATCCGAATTTTCCGGTTTTTCTAGTGAAATCGGTTTGACCCAAAACGGCGGGAAATTCAAATCGACTAAACCCGCGAATTTTTTTTGCTTGTTAATTACAAATTAGTGGAGTGGACATTTTAATCGAGAGACTCTCAGGGCGAAATTTACAGCGAGTTTTTCCAATCCGTTTAATTAATTTGCGTAATTTAATTAATTGGCGGTTTAATGCAGTTCAATGCGCAGAAATAATTCTCAACCTCCGGTGGAATTAATTAGTAATTAGTTTATTTGGGGACGTGGGAGCGTTATTCCGGTATTCTTTAATTGCCGGGAATTTTCGAGAGCGAGCATCGGTTGACACAGTTATTACCGATAATAAGATAGTGAATTATAGAAAATGTATAATTACAGAAGGCGCTGGAGGAGTTGCATAAGAATTCCGATTGTCCGTCGATTACTAGTAAACACGTATTTCATTGATTTTTCAATTATTCGAACGCGGGAAAATATGTCTGGAATTGTTACGTGACGTTGGAGTCTAGTAAAATGGTAATTAGAGAATATAAATTATTGATTTCGTAGTAAAGAGAGGGAAATTGATTCTTACGTTTCTAATAATTCTCAACTTCTTCAACGAACAGCAAATATTTTCCCTAAATCTCCCAATATTTCAATTTTAATCCTAAAATCTCAGGACTTCATAAAAAAAAATTCTAAAAACGCGTGGAATTCCAGAGAATTTCGGGGAATTTCATAGAATTAAAATCTAGTTTCGTCTATTTATTATTCAAAATAAATTGAAGAAGATTTAGAAATATTTTTACTGTGATATATATGAATAATATATAATAAAAAAAATAATATAAGGGAAATAAATCCGCGAAATAAATGCGTGATATTAGGACGATGAAAACAAGGGGCTAAAATTGTTATCTCGTTTTCTCATTTAAATTTTCTAATCGCCCCGACATTTGCTATTACGGAATAGATAAGATGATTGCATACGTGCGTTCAGACTCCAACAGTTTTCTCGAGTCAAGGTCGGAAAATAACGGCTGACTCAATGGAGCCAATAATGTTGATAACATCGGAATAGTATTTTTAACCGAGCGTT
>NW_011887848.1:296930-298302 GCF_000806365.1 Fopius arisanus
TTTATAAAAAAAAAATACTGAGTTGTTGAGAGGAAAAAAAATACTATTAATTTTCCTCGACATCGAGAAATTAATACTCAATATCCAGAGAGGCTGACGGCCTCGTCCTATCGATTATCTCTCGAAATATTCTCCCTTCCATTTTCCATTTTCCATTTTCAATTTTTCACATTAAGATATTTCTATTTGCGGTTTCCGGAAAGTTCTACACTGAGAAATAAATATTCTCTTGAGAAATAAATTTAGGCCTGAGGAAAAATTTACTCGGAAAAATTATTTCATTTTTCTCAACCGCGGAAAATTCGGTATTTCAGGGAAAATCGCGTGGGAATTCACTCGAAAATTTCCTCGGATTATTCATCAACTGAGTGAGAATTTTTTTGACTGAATTTTCAGTGAAAAACCCGTGAATTTAAATCGAAAAAAATGAATGAAAATTCTGAAAATTGTTGAGAGCAATAAAAAATGGTTTAATGTCCCTAATTTGTCGACGGGAGATCATGCATTGGGAGAATGCGGGTATAATCGTCTGTCGAAGTGGTTTTCAGGGTATAAATCGTCGGAGTCAGCCATCCACTACGAATAGACGTTCGAATAAAAGACTAAACCACCCACCACCCACCACCCCACCACCCACTGCTCGTCAATTCCCCGTTTTTTTCATCTCCCAATGAAAAACTCCGTCATGACTCTCTATCTGCATTTCCCACGTGAAAGGCTGTCTCTGCATTCGCGAAAACCGAGACAGAATCAAAGATTCGCTCGATAATGAGAGATGAGGTGGTGGGGTGGTGGGAGGTTTTCCGCCGGGTCAGCCGTCAGTAGTATCTCGACGTACGTTTTACGAGTGTAGTAAACGTACTACGTAGACGGATCAATCTGAATTAAGGGATTTTATACTCGACGTTGATGGATTTTTTTTCCCTCGCGATAACGATTTTTTTTCCCGGTTTTTAGCAGTGATTGCTTGGGGCGGTGTTATCACCTCGAGATGATATCGATGATAAGAATGTTTCTGTTTGGATTTATTTTTTACGATTTGGGATCTCGGATTTCAGATTTTTTGTTGATATTTTTTTAATTTGAAGATTTGCGAAGTTTTGACGATTTTTGGAGTTTGAAAATTTGGAAAAATGCGGGGTATTTTGGTGTGGGTGCGAGGGGATTTTTTGGTATCATTGATTTGAGGTTCAGGTTGACTCAAGTCGATTTTTTACTTAATTCAAGTGTATTGAGTGGATTGATTGATAATTTGTATTTTTGCTGAAACATCGGCGTAAGTCACTCAATTTTTCAACTTGATTCAAGTCGATTTCCCTACTTCATTCCAAATTTCAAACTTTCACCATAAATCCATCGGGAATCAGTGATT
>NW_011887848.1:300137-328713 GCF_000806365.1 Fopius arisanus
AAAAAAAAAGAGGAATGACAATAAAACTTGAGACACACGGGGATTTTATATGCACGCGTTGCCCTTCCGCATGGGCGTTATACATTTGCTCCTGGTATCTCCATTCTCATAGACATCGGTCACCCAATCGCCTACGAGACTTTCACGTCTACTAAAGCGTGGTCGGCATTTTTTATTTATTTATATGCACATATTTATTTACTTTTGTTTTTTCATTTTCACGATCGGCGATTTTTCCTCTCTGAAATGAATTCCTCTAAAAATTATCAATTTCGCATCAATAATTTCATCCATTCTCCTCTAATTAATTATAATTAATTACTATTATATTTATTTTTATCACGGATTTTTAACAAAATTTTTAACAATTCGTTGAACGAATTTTTTATTTATTTATTCATTGATTTATTGACTTGAAGTAAATTTCTGAAATTCATGATTGAATGGATATTTCGTTATGATAGATTTTTTTCATATGGAATTGCGAATAAATTTTCAATTGGCCATCCGGTGGTTAATTTTTCTACCTCTTTTGATGAATAATTAATCATCAAGTTGGGATGAATGAAACCGCTGATAGTGCGGTGACTGGTTGTACCAGTCATTTCAAATGTTTGCAGACTCAATGCCCCGAGACAGGAAGCCAAATGCCCTGTGTTCGAACGGCCATTCTGTATCGTTACCAACTCCAACTGCATTTATCGTGTTAACCAATTGCGCTTACTCCTATATAACATGAGTGAATGATCGCTTTGACGATTCATCTCACACATACGCAACAGCTCGATGAAAGAATTATATCCGCCATCATTCCCGGGTATAATTAAAATCGTAAACATCATTTCAATGTCAACTGGTTAATAATGACAATTCGAATTTCAATTGCAATTCCAACTGCAATTCCAATTCCAGTTGCAATTCCAATTTCAATTGCAATTTCAATTGCAATTTTTATTTTTATTTTTATTTTTATTTTTATTTTTATTTCACTTTCAATTGCCACTTGAATTTTCATTTGAATTTCAATTGGAATTTTAATTGCAACTGCAATTTTCATTTAGAATTCCAACTCCAATTGAATATTGAACATCGAACCTCTAAAAATTAACAGCAACAATCCCGGAGTTTTCGACAAATATTTCTGAATCTAACACCGATCCCGAAATTTTTGTCATAACCTTATTTGCAGGTCTCATTCCGCTCTGCAAAAAAGGTCCTGATGAAATTTCCTGCATCTCTTCCGCCTCCAGAGATATTCCCCGAAAACTAGCTTTTCTTTCTCTTATTCACGAAGTTAAAGATTGCGAGGTCTTCCGCCGCTTTTTGAACGGCCAAATCCTCAAAATTTATTATATATTAATTATAAAAAAATCACGAAATTGTTTATATCTATTCTGGTTCATTAGTGTAAAAATAACGAGTGGCGAGATTTAATGGTTTCCGATAGTTACGATCTAATGTTTTTGTTTATGTTCTCGCCGTTCTAAATTAGGTAATAAGTCTAGGATTACGTCGATAAAAATTTCAATTGCACCGACTCGACTCAATAAACCCGCGAGTTCACCTTGCCATTTATACACCTGCACAATACCACCTCAAACGTACTTGAAAAGAATGCAGTTTCACCGAGGCAATGCCGGCACTTTTCCAACGGTCAATAACCGTTAGTTTTCGCAGCAGTGCGTAATCACAATATTTCATCATTAGCCCGAGAAGGAATTTCAATTCTTTTTCCATTTCCCGGAAGTTTTCCCCATTGATTTCCATATTTTGAGGATATTGTCCCGAAATTTTCCCATCTTCCGTAATAATTGAACTGCGAAATCGAATTTTCTACTGGTATTCAACTATTTTGAATGAAAATAATAGAATTTTAAATGAAATTTAACATAAAATTTTTCAAATCAATAATTTTCCGATGAATGCGATTTTTTGAGACGTTTTGTTTATAATTTGTTCCCACCATTTACTGTTAAAAAATGTGTCACATTATTTTATAGTTATATGATATTTGATGAATAATAATTTCACCGGAATTCCATGAATTCCTTCTCCTTTCGGCCTCACCCGTAAAAAAATGCTTCTTTTCAAGAAAGTTGTGAAAATATGTTTACAATTTTTGTTGCACAGTTTGTCCAGCAATTACTGGTACATTACAACACTTGCGCGGTACTCACGTCAATTGCACCTTCCGCCCAGCATTCCCCACGATTTTTCCATCGTCTCCGATGGTTTTTTATTCCCTCGCTAGATTCATTTTCTCCAGGAAAAATTTAACGGTCATTTTTATTGAGCAATTATCGTATTGTCACGCACATATTCTCTGTTATTACTTTTATGTCATATTTACGTGTGGTGATTCGATTTTTACGCCAACGTTCCGGGGAACTTTGTTGGAAAAAAAAAAACCTCATCACGCGGAGGAAAATACTGATAATGAAATTCTCTCGATTGGAATTTACTGGAGAGGAAATGGCCTGGACAACGACCGCTCGTGAAAGTTAGTCCTCCGACAATTGATTGTTTTGAATGAGTACAGATAATTGATACATGAAAACTAGTACACAATTACAAAACGCGAGAATATAAAAAAAAAGTCAATCTTCCATAAAAATTCCCCGGGAATTTAATTTTTCCTGCAGCAAAAATCCATTAAGCCTTTAATTATTTGAATAATTCCCCAAAAATTGTTCTTCCATTTCCGCAGAAATTTTTAACATGAGAATAAACTCGAGTGTTGATTATCAAATAAAATGATAAATGAATAAAATAATAAAGCAATTGATAAAAATTTATGAAAGAGGAAGTAAAAAGAAAGCATGTGGATAAATTCACGAGACACTGAAATTGTTGTTTACGAGAGTCAATCTACTGGTAAAAGTGCTATTTCGATTTTATCTGTGATCGTTAAAAGTTTAAATTTTTCGTGCATTTGTGCTGTTGCCTTTGAGAAGCTGGGGACTGTCCCATCCCACTTTAACGGTAACACCAATAAAAATCAACCGATAAGGTGTCTCCTATCAGCAATAAACGCGCAATACCCATCTCCTTCCGATGCACTTAAATTCCCATCGCATTTGTTATATTTTCACTAATTTTACAGCAATCTCTTATCGTTCAATAGCGTAATCAGCGCATTACGAGACTTCCGACGTCATTTTTACGCACTCATTCGAGTGTCCTCGAGGTCCTAAGAGTTTCATAGGTAGAATCAAGAAATCGGTAATCCGAAAAGAGGCTGACGATCTCTGACAGTCGATCGGTTCGCGAGATATATCAATTTGTTTATAAAAATCCAACAGCAAAATGGTAAACCGCGATACGCGGAATTTCGGAGTTTCGATTGAGTTTTCAAGAAAATAATCGATCTTAGGAGAAAATGTCAAAAGATATTTCTCATCGAAAAATTAATGATCTTCAAAAAATTCCTTTGATGTTCCTCCCTAAAATCGATAGATTTCGAGATAAATCGAGAATTTTATGAAACTAAAATTTCCAAATGTCTCGGCACGTGGAATTTTCCAGAGATGTTCTCCGCAAATAATGATAATTTTTCATTAAAATTATTTGATACCCTGGGAAAATGTCATTTATTCTTTTCGCCTCGACGTGTGAAATTATTTCATTACCCGCTCTGTAAATTACAGAACGGTACCTGAGAATTAGAGACGACCGTGTGGGCGAACGAGGGCAAAGGATCCCGGCGAGATGTTGGCCATTTATTTTTATTTCCACCCCCTCGCACAGACACCGAGCAATCGTGCGAAAGAAAATGCAAGGGATTCCCGTCTACACACGACACCACACGTGTGTAATGCACAAACTTCAAGTGAAGTTGTGTAGGTGAAGTTGAGTTCTCAGCGCTCGCGTGAGCATGACCCGCGCAACCGCCGACGTCGTGGAATGCCACCACGGGGCCGACTTTTCTTGCACATCCGCACTCCATCGGTGGACCATAAACCTTCTCCATCTATACAACACTGGCTAACGCCTACCAACATCGTTACCGATCGTTACTCCGTTTATTCCACTCGTTTTCCAAAATTACGCCAAGTTCTTCCTCGAAAATTATCGAATTCAAAATTTCATCCGCCCCAAACTTCAAATTTGGATTAATCATCATTTCCATTTTCATTTTAATTTCCCATTTATTTGCATAAACTCCACGAAATTTTCCGTCTAAACTTCCGAAATTTAATTATGCAATTAAATTCCCGGAGGGCGAAAATCCATCAAAAATAATTGACAGCTCCTTTTCAGATTGAGATTAAAAATATCCCCAGCGACTGAAGAAGAAAAAAAATATATCGAAATCAGATGAATCTCACGAGACGTCCCAGAAAAAATTATCTCCAATGACTTTTCGCGATTAACAAAAAATTGTAATGACTGGGTCATGCGTCCGGATGAAATAAATAGTCTAGTCCAAATAATTGTTCTAGTTTAATGAAATATAAGGATGTACTGCAATTGATTCTATGTGCACAGTGAACCACAAACGAGCAACAACTGTCTTGAGGCCTCCGCCAATTAACAATATCATTGAATTTTTCAAAGGACCTAGAATATGTTAAAATTTATTTTTTTCATTATCTCCCCGAGGCTCAACACAGAACGCCGACAGCATTGCAAATGTCCCGGGAAATGGAGCAATTTTAATTGGGAAAAACCGTTTGAGAAAGTTTGTCACGAAATGGGACAACAGATTTTACCGATGAATTATGGAGATGGATTGGAGCCCCCTAGGAAGTATTACTCGGCTTCATTTTCTTTTTTATTCCGTTTGCATTCTGTCGGGTTTTTCTCGATGGAAACGCGAGTTTATGGGAGGTGATACGTGGCTGGGGGGTCCCCGGTGCTCCCCCCCGGGCAAAAAGAAAGTCGATGATTATTTTCCAGACGGAATTGACGGGGTAATTGCTCTTTCATACGAGTTTTATCAGTCATCGTGTTCAATAAACGTTATAGCGAAATGGATGAATTTTTGTTTTCTAGAAAACGCCATTTTACCGTATAATATTGTTAGGAAAATAATTGACTCATGTCAAACATGTTCACCAATTTGAAAATTTATTGAATCTGCGAGACATCTCGACGAATTTCACAATTAAAAATTCCTAATCCCCAACATTCGCTAATGAATTAATTTTGGGAAATTCGGACCTAGAAGTTCGGCGATTATTTCCCGGAAAATGCGAAAACCCTGAGACAGAGGGGAAAATCAATTCGCAAAGCGTCTATTTAATTTTCAACATTGCAGAAGCTGTGGGCCCCTGTTGAGGTGCATTTTCCCGTCCATTGGATGGGGTAAAAAGTTGGAGAAATTTGTTACAACTGATGAGATGGAACCCTTTGACTGAAGAGTTACAAGAGAATCCTCTAGACCCCCTGGGAGACGGCAAATAACCGTATCATTCATCACCGACTGCCTGGGCTTCTTCCATCACCTCAATTTATGTTTTTTTTTTTTCCAACTCCTCAATTCCCTCAACTATCGCAATTCGCCGATCGGTATCGCATACGTGCAACGACATATTTACGATGCCGTAATAACTGGATTGCACGGTGTGGAGAGAGGCAACCGAGTTTATTAGTCGGAGGATGTCGGTTTTTGACCAACAATGTCGGGCGTGGCTGCACCACTCTGTTTAATGGTTTAATAGCGTTGAAATATATATTTTTTATTTCAATCCCTCGTAAAGTTCCAACCAGCTTTTCGCTAACTGCACACCGAGGCGCAAGTACCGCCATTCAATACCTTAATCCGGTTTTCACCGGTTAATGAGGAGTTCCACTATTCGCATTCAAATTTCCCGCGAATAAAGTTGGAGGGAATTTGTGCAGGGAGTATTTCTAAGTCAAATCGATTTTCTGGTGCTTTTTTGAGTTTCGATAAGAATGCTGGGGGAATTTTAAGTTCAGGGGGGTGACTTTTTTTTGAAGTTGGTACCAGATCATTTAAGGGAATTCCCGAAATTCTGAAGGGAAAAATCTGACGAGAATTTTTACTTCGTTTGAGTTTTGTTCGAGTTTTCCACGAAATCCTGAATATTCCGGTAAATCGTCAGGAGAAAAAGATTTCTCTAAATTCAGAAATATTTCATTCTAGAAATTGCGATAATTTGAAATTCCCATGAATTGCGATCGGCTGAAAATTGCCGAACTTTCACCGGAAAATACCGACAAAAAAAAATGGGATGGGGTGGAAGAGTCGACAGGACACAATGTCGTACCCTCTACAATGAAAAACAGGTTGGCCGGTGGATGAAAAGCCAATTGACGTCACCCTTTTAGCACCTCTGGTGCGAGATAAAAAGCACCAGGAATTAGTAAACTTTTCACTCATGTTCAAGCCGCTCTAACGCGCCGCGAGAATTCCGTCTCACCAGTTCTATTTTGCATGTTTAGCACAACCGGAAGTCACGACTATTTAGCAAATCACTTTTTTCTGTGAGTCATTATTCCCGAAGATGCAATGAAAACTTATTTCCGTCTCACTTAACCCGTTCCCATAAAATTATTAAATTATTAAAGACAGGAACGAAAATATATTCGATAATTGGCGATGTAATCGATGCAAAAATGTCAAACGAAAGGGGAAATTTCGCGGACTATCAAATGGGGTCGTTACAGAAGCCATCCGACGACAGGTAAAATTTCGCGGAATGAGATAGTGAAAATTTTCTCACCGGAAATTTGAGGGATGATATTTTCCGGTTGAGAACAATGTGGGAAGCTGCGACACACGAATAACCCAATTCCCAGTTGATTCGTCCTTCGACGGTGGAGTATATTCTCCCCCAGGACACTACACGATTCTCTTTGCATCATTGAATTGTACTGAAAATAGCAACTACCACATTGAAATTTGTACCGACAAACTTGAATCTGGGGGGGTGAAGGGGGAGGATGAGGAGGGAATTGCACATTCCGTGCCTCCGTGAGTGGAAGGACCTCGTCAAGGTGAGCCGGTCATCGTGCCTCTGCGCCTTCTCCTGTCTTCCACTCCTGACTTTTCCGATTCGATATATTCCCCAGTGCAATTTTCCACGTCTTTAAATATTCAACGGGCTCAGACATGCCGCGGGCTTCTCAATTTTGTTTCATTCTGCTAGAATTTTTTTCACGAATATTCAGGAATTTTTTTTCAGGAATTTTTTTTCAGAAATTTTTTTCAGGAATTTTCAGGAATTTTTTTGAGGCTCGCTATTCTGGGAATAATTCAGGATTTCGGGGAACATCCGGACGCGACTAGACGGGGAAATTTTCGGCTGAATTTCCCGCGGGAAAGAAGTAAATTCGGACAGGATTAGGTGGTAGGAATTTCCCGGGGAAAATTCTGACGAGGTTAAAGGGGAATTTTTTTCTCCATACAATTCTCTAGAGGAAATTCTAAAAATTCGTAACTTGCAACAATAGCGGCGAGAATTCAGGATTACTGAGAAAATCCGGGAAGAAATAGGTGGAAATGTTTGACCTGAATTTTCCGGGCCAAAATCCCGGAAATTTGTGTTGCAATTCTATGGAAAATTCAGGATTTCATCGAAATTCCAGACAGAACTGCCCTACGGTAAAATTCCGGTAAATATATTCAAATGAGGTCATGAACTGACTTATTTTAAAGAATATTTTCAGGGGCAATTTTTTTCTGTGCCGGCACACACGTGCGAATAATTCCCCTCGACGGGATTAAATACCCGGAGAACAAAAACCAGAGTAATTGAGGCACTCGTGACATAATGCACAGTTTTACACACACTGATGAGTCCATTATCCTCAACTCCGATACAAGATAACCCCCTAATTACCACCTGAAGATACCCATCTCCTCCCCCCAACAGGCGTCATATCTCACGGAAAAACATTCGCAATAAAATTTACCCTAATGTTGTTGTAACAATTTGTAATTATTTTCGTTAAAATTTCAATTCTATTATTGAATTTTAATCCAAAAGAAAATCCTTGCTACAGGTTAGAGTAAATTTTAACAAAAATTTTATTAATTAAATGAAATTTAATTAAATTCTCTGCGGAGGAATTGAGCCGATGATTTTTTAAATTATTTTCAAAAATTCTAGAGAGAGGTAAAGATAGCTAAAACTTATGGGTAAAATTCTAATAGACAAACAATTTTAATAGACTGAATTTAAATGGCAAGCTGGAATTGACATCGAGTTGATTTGGGAAAATGAAAAATAGTTAAAGATCCTGTCATGGGATACGCGATAAGATATGCCCCGTCGAGCGTATAATATAATATTATCGGCAATAATAATTTTAGCGTTAGTCTGTATCTCCTCTTTCTCATGGAGTTTGTATCGTCGAATAAAATGCCTGGTCGTTACGTGGGTGGGTGCACTCTCCTCTCAATCGCCTTACATTTTTTTATTTCAACAGGAAATAATGCAGATCTCCAACGCTCGTCGCATTCTGCTTTTTATACGAATAGGGATTTATTGAATTTAGCGAAATTTATGGTGATGAGGTGAGGGATAAACTGACTGAATTTTTTTATGGGTGACGATTTAATTCCGGAAGCAATTCATCATTTTTCTCATTTCGAAAATTCCGAAAAATGGAATTTTCCGGGTACTCGAATTTTCATTGCAGAAAGTTGAATTTTTGAATATTCAGTTCGGACAATTGTTGTAATTGAATTTTCAATAGAGAATTTCCTTGCAATTTTTGAGATTCGGAATTGATTGAGTTTGATTTTGAGATAAAAATGCTGAGCGTAATTAAATTGAATTTTTATTATGATCGGTTTCAAGAATTATATGACTCTTCAGTGAAATATAAATCCGTCAGAATCCATCCGGAAAATCCGATATTTTTCTGTTGGCGTGGGGCTCATAGCAGATTTTCCTCGAGTGAAAATCGTAAAACTAACATTGACGAATGTAAAAGATGATGGGTTTCCCTCCCGACTGCTGTTAAAATGAGAAATTGAAAAAGTTTGAGAGGAATCTCTACCTGCGGAATATCATTCGCCGTTGGTGTGCGTATCGTTGGACGTATGAAAAGGGTTCATCGGGTGGGAGTCGTAAATCCATGATCGTCGAATGTCGTTTGGTTTTACAGCTTTTGGTGAGGATAGGGGATGAGGATAAGAATTTTTCTGGCCCTAAAAAGGATCAGTTTACTTTTTCCAGCCAGTAGTTTTATCCCTCATCATTCCAAGCCCTTGCCAAGCGGTCCTGGTCAATTAAAATGCGGCTATTTCCGAGATTTTAAGTTACGAAAGAAAATCATTCAATAAAGAGTCATTTAATTAAATATTAAATATGAATTCTCCAATTGGAAATATTTAATTACTAGTCAGAAATATGAATTCTTGACTAGACAATATAATGTCCTGATTTGGGAATACGAATTCGAGAATATGAATTCCGTATTTGAAAATATGAATTCCTGAATTGGAAATATGAATTCCCGATTATATTTATACTCTCGACTCGATATGAAAACAGCCCGGAATTAAATTTCAGGTCGAGTCCCGACTGATTTTAATTTGATGAAAAATCAATGGCAATGACAGTATCACCTTGAACATCGATGGTATTGAAAATAATCAGTGATTGCTCACTCATTCAAAAGCTGAAAATGATCGTCCATTGATCCTAGAACGGTTATTTGGGTTAAGCACGTAACAAATTAATCGCTACCTGTTGGCCATTTACATGTTGAGTCACGCACAGCCACTTAGACCTCATCACCACGTTGTACTAGTCTCAATGTGTATATTTAAATGTTTATTACTAATTTTTGATAATTGAAAACCTCAACTTTAGACCAGAAACGAAACATCAACTTTGCGGATATTTCCTGGGGTTTACGAGTCTCATGAATGGATTTTTCACGGCGAAGAAAGCTATCCTCTCCTTTTTTCAAGGCGATTCCAATTTTCCATAAACATTGGCATTTTCCACTGCCTCTTTTGGTACCAGAATTCGTCACTTGTGACTTGATTGAATATGAAATATGAATTCTCGAATTAATAATAGGAATTTCCCAGTCGGAAATATGAATTCACGAATCGGAAAGTGAATTCCGAATCAGAAATATGAATTTTCGGTTAGAAAATATTCAGTACTGATTTGGGAATATGAATTCCTCATGTGGAAATATGATTTCTTGATTTTAGAATATACATTCAAGAATATATTCATATTCATGATAAATAATTTATATTTCCGCATCAAGAATATGAATTCCGATTTGGAAATATGAATTCCTGAATGGTGAATATTTATTCCCGTATCTGATTTATTCATACTGTCGGAGAAATTAATTCTGATTTTCTATTCCAAATAGAATAAATGATTTTACTTGATCCAAATAACTAAGATTTTTCGATGCCGATCTAATAATATCGCTTCCATCACCAAAACATCATTAATTAAACATTTAGCAAAACACGATGAGTCGGTAAAGATCAATTAAAAATTCCCAATGAAGTTGTCACCAAGTTAATGATAATTCGCCATTGAACTGAATATTCCGTAAGATTCAATTTAAAAATCGTTAAAAAAAATATTCATTTCCACAGGTCGTAAAATTCCAGCGTTCCGAGATGGAATTTATGATCTCACTGAGAATTCCAATGGTGTGTAAATGTCGACAAGACGGCAGATTGAATCAAATTATCCTGTCCCATCATCAATCCTCATCTCGTTGAATAATTCTCCAATCAGCGCAATTTTTATCTAACAATTTTTTTTCAACTTCACAGCGAACAAAACGAATCGAGCTAACACGACCTTAATATTTCTCAGCAAACATTCTATTTTATTTATAAGACAGCCTATCAAGATTCACTGTCGAACGTAAATATCCAGTGGCAGTCGCGGATATTCTCGTGTTGAGGGAATACCTGCGATACGTATATGTACATTTGATCCTTGCATTTGAGATGAGTCACCTTTTCGGGTCACATTACAACATTGATTCTGTGTTTGTCCTGGGAAATGGGGTTGTTGGCATCGGTTTCGTCATTCACTTTGGGTTAACGGGGAATATACAATTGTTGGATCCGCGCCATGTGTTCAAATGAATTCTTATTACGTATTGAAAGTACCGGGAGATTAATAAAAGAGAAGTTTATCAAATTCAAGAGAAGATTCCCTTTTTCAAATGCAAGACTATTTCTTTTTATTTCTATTAAAATTGATTTTTGAAAATGATGAATTTCTGTTTTATTGATTCGACGGCTTTTTAAATATGAAATAAAAACTAATTCGAATCAATATTTAGATATTAAATTATGGAATAGAAAAGAACTATCGAATTTCCTCGAGAAATTTCACCGCGCGAAAAAAAGGGCAAAAAACGAAAAAATGAAAAAAACGAAAAAAACGAAAACCGATCTTTTTCAATAAGCAATTTATTTGTGTTAAAAAAAATAACGGGGCAGAATGGGTTTATGATTTTGTCAATTTTGTGGTAGATGAGGTGATCGCGAGATTGGGGTCACTCGCGACCCCCCTGGAGGCTTAATTTCGCGGGAACGAAATGTAAATTCGGGCTTTCAAAAGAATTGCGAAAACCGGTGGTTATAAAAAAAATCGTTCTTTGTATCATGAATAATGGAACAGTCAGACTATTAAATGTCACGAGATACTCAGGTTAATGCGTTCCTCGGAAATTGTCATCGGATCGTGTCACGCATTCGACCATTGATATACCACCCGAATCCTCAAATTCACCAATTTTTTTCTTTTCATTTTCACCTCTACGAGAGACACTTGGAAAACGTTTAAAATCAGAAAGCCAATTCCCGGGTTTTATTTAATCCCCCCGTAGAAATCGCTTCTCCGTGAAACGCTTCCGACTTACGAGTCTCTCGCGAAGGGATTTTTATGCCCTACGGGCGACGGCCACTCGTAAAGAGAGAGAGAGATAGAGAGAGAAAAATGAGAGGATGAAAACAGAAAAAAGTGTGGGAGTAGCGTAAATCAAATATCCTCGCTGGTGATGTTTCCGCGAGTGTGAGAATGCTCCTCTTTTGTTTCTAGTCGGAGAAATGTTGAAAACCCGGGAATTAAAAAATAAAAGGGTGTGATACGCCCACGTGTGGAACATTGAGAGGGCTATTTATCAGATTAGAGAGACTAAATAGAGACTATCAGTTAAAATTATGTTTGCAGAATGGAGGGCTTGCGAAGGTCGGAGGAACTGTGATTGAATAATCTTTCTAAATTTTGAAATCAAGGGTCGGAGACAAAGGGAAATTGTCAGAGAGAATAAACACTTGAATAAACCTTTTCAGGTCATGAGAAGTACCAAAGAAGGTCGTGGAGGCCTTAACTGGGTCTTGATGCGGGTTTAACGAGCCTCAGGGGGACCTATGACGTTATGATTATATCGTCATTAAATGTCAGTGAGATGAAATTGATGTAAAATAAAGCCCACAGGTGGAAAAGAGTATTAATTGATCTGATGAAAGCCGAAAAAGGGCCAAAAGAGGGTGTAAAGGTCTTAATACAGGTCCGAAGGTTCAAATATCCTAATTAAATCATACCGACACAAATATCACAGCAAAATGAAATCATTAAACGGAATAATCCATCGACTGAGTTAATAAAACTGGGAATAAGGGTGGAAAGAGATTATCCAAGTCATAATGTCGGTGAAAAGAGTCAAATATGATGATTAAATCGTCTTTATAGACTTTGAAATTAATACTCCGGGGCAAAAGGAGGCTATCAGGCAAAATGGAACGGTCAGGTGAACTAAGCCGTTAAATGACTTAATAAAAGTCGAGCTAAGGGTGAAAAGAGGTTGTAGAGGTCGTAATAAGGATCAGAAATTGAATGTCATCATTAAATCGTCTTAATGGACACCAGAAATGAAGATTGTTGGGATAAATTACAACACTCGAGGTGAAATTCTTCATCACTCCGTCGAGTAACTGAAAAATATTTTGCATTTTAAATGACTAAAAAATGCCATCACCTCGAGTGCATTCAACGCGCGTCCATTCAACAATTAAAAGGCAATTAAAACTACTAATAAAAAAGAAAGAGAAATTCTCTCGACTACCCCTTGGCGCCTTGATATTAGCATCGAGTGCAGCAATTAACCCAGGGCGTCGGCTCGTGTTACTCCAATTTACATAAAGTGTTCCCAGGTTTTGAGGGAGATAAAGGGGATGGGAATATGGACATGAATATAGATGAACGAAATTTAATAAAAATAAGAGAATCCGGGGAGGAGAATTCTCCGTGAGATATTTGCTGAATGCATCGGCCAAAAAATATTCTAATACCACTAGAGAAATATTTCTTATTAAATTCCGGGGGGGGGAGTGGAGAGTCGAGAAAATTATTCTGATCAATGAGTCGAATAATTCGAGTCAATGCATCCTCGTAATTCGTCAGATCACCGTGAATATTCAGGTGGGAATTAATTCGGCGACTTCCGGTGATCGTTTAAATATTAGACTGATATTTTAATGAGCGTCGCAAGTCGGGGAATTTATTTATAATTGAATTGCGTCGGTACATGATTAAGAATTTTTAGGAATTCATTAGAATCTGGTGTTTTCTGTTAATTTTACAGATAATTGGAAGATTTATGTGGACAAGTGAAAGATTTCATGAATTTACAAAAATTTGAGGATTTCCTCGAGCTTTCAAAAATTTCGGAATTTCCACGAATTCTCTGGCACTTTGCGATTTTATTTCTGTTTCACGCAAAATGTGAGAAAATTCTTCTGAAAATTTTCAAAGATTCGAAAATTATTTTCATAAATGAATCGAGCAATTCAAGTCAATGCATTCCAATAATTCGTCAGATCAGCGTGAATATTCATGTGAAAATAAATTCCACGACTTCCGAGGCTCATTAAAATATCAGGCTAATCGCTCCGGCAAACCGTCAACACCCGATAGAATGTTAAAATACTATTCACGAGAAAAAGAGGGCGCAGGTGGTATTTTTATTGAAAAAAAAAAAAAACAACTGCACTTTGCACGCAGTTGCGTATGTACATGTCATTACATACAGCTGAGTTAAATCGTCATACCCCTCACCGATTACTCAACACCATAACGTGATATTTTGCAACAGTTTAAATGTTAGTACGAGTTGGGCTTCTTTTTTTTCATCCTCAACTCGTTACTTTTACATTCTCATCAACAAACGAGCACGAGCCCATGATTATGAATGGAATTGCATGCGCTATGTATCGTGGAATAAAAATAATTGCACTCACGAGTCGAGAGGTAAACAAACGGAGGGGATGAAAATCTGATTAATCTCCACTTTCATTCACTCGATTTTTACGCGAAGGTTCTGCTTTTTTTTATTTTCTCCCCTCAGTTTTTTTTCCTTTCGAGGGTTGTACGCCAATTTCTCTCGACCTTCGCCCGATTTTCAACCACTCATTACCTCCCACTCCTCCCCTCCCTCCCCTCCCTCCTCTTCCACCTCTTCCTCCTCTTCCACCCCTTCCTACCCCCCTTCAATTTTGCAACATCGAGGTAAATTATTTCTTAAACACGCAAGCAGTTATTTTTATGAAAACATTTGGGGCCCAATAATTTTGAAAAAATCCGGAAAATTGGGGTGAACTGATGAGACTGGAGGAAAATGTATTTTTCACTGAAAATTCACTCATTTTATTTTACGTTCCGCAGACACTTTTCCTTTGGTATTCAACTATTTATTCCTCTACCCCCCTCTCCCGTGAATTTCTTTTGAAGGCTTTTGAGTCCTCTAGACCTATTCCATTGAAATTTTTCATCGCGAGTTTTTCCGCGAGCGCTTAAAAAATTGAAATACCCGAAGTTGGCGAAACTCGGCAACACCTCATCGTAAATAACGAAATACAATATAAATGCAAATTTAATGTCGTCCGGTGTCTGAATATTTGTACTTGTTGGTGCACCTTCGTGTCGTATCTTCACCCTCTCATGCATTTGTCAACCCTCAGTACGCAGAATGTAATGAATATTACAGAGACAGGGATAATGTCGCATTAAATTTGGAAACTGTCATTCGGTACAAGCCATCAGTCGATGGATTTGAGGGTATGCTTATTATTTAGACGGGTTGTTGTTAGTGATATTGCCGGAAGCTAATTTATGTCTTTCTACTGCTCAGGGGTGAATGGACAATTGCTTTCGACATTAAACGTCAATAATTCCCTTGTAACTGAAATTAAATTTAAATGATTGGAGATAATGGGCGGGAGAGGGAGATCTAATCTCATTTTATAAAAGCCACGAAAAATTTTCTACAATTTCTCATTTTCAAAAAATCCAGAGGATTCCATCAAAATTCCAAAAAAAACTCGGGAAACTTTCCTGAAGCCATAGAATTTCCAAAAATATTCCCGAATTCTTTAAAAAGAAATTTCGAATTCCGACAGATGGCGCAGCCGCGGAAAAGTGTGTTCACAAAATGGCCCCCCCGGTACTCTGAAGGGCGACTTATTTACTTAGTAGTCTAGCCACTTGAACAGATTGTCGAACACTTGACTAAAATTAATTTTCATTTTCAATTACGAAAGTTCACTCTTCCGTTCGTGGATGCATGCGATGTCACGTAGTTGTTACAACAATTGACTATTTTTCCATCGACCCGACAGTTCCACCTAGCGAGATGGTTATAGACAACGGTTATGCTGAGAATTCTCGTTAAGTTAGGTGGCATCGAATAATCACGTTTCTGTTGTCCCACCAGTGCAAACAACCTGGCATCAACCCCACACCATATGGACACTGTTTCATTCGGGTTTATAGACTGTCATCATATCATGTCGCTTTGCATGTAACAACTGTGATATACACACCGATCTTACCGCCTTTCCTCATTCCACATTCCTCCATTACCTCTCCCTATCGACCCTATCCCATTCTAATCAAGCCCTGACCATTAATTTATCAAAAATAATGAACCCTCAAAAATCGGCGGAACGCTGAGTGTCGCGAACGCGCGCGGTCTCGCGCGAGTCAAAGATTCAACCCAATATTTTCGCAAGCTCAACGAACCGATTCGAATCGAATAAATGCCATTTCAATCTTTGGGAGAATATCTTTAAAATGACTGAAAGGAATGATAATTTTACTCAGCCGATGGTGAGGTATCAATGATTTAGGATTCCCCGCTTTCAACGGTGTTTGTAATTTTTCGCTAATTATCCCACATGTTCAGCGCATTCTCCCCATCGGCTTTTATGGTTTAAAAATAAATATGTGGCGGGTTGTTAATAATAATTGAATAGAACCCTCCGTTGCCCTGGAAGCGATCGCTGGCAATCGATCGGCCTCAATGTGTGTGCATTGTGCGTAAATACCCTCTCTGTGCATTGGCGTGCCACAGTTGATTACACGGTTATTTACTTGTGCTTACTTTGTACACTTGGGTACGTGGTATGTTGAATAGGTCCGGTTCCACTCGTGTAAAATACTTTTGGTACACCACCTGACAATGTTTCTCAAGTCATAAAAGTGCGCGCTCGCTGCTGAGTCTTTTGGTTATGAACGGGATACTGTTTTGCTCTTTTACGAGCATGCAAGCATTCAGAATTCCGGTATTTTTTTTTTATAACGTTCTCAGAAATTCTGGAATGTATTATGGATTTTATTTTAGATTCCATCGAAATTTGCGGAGCCAAAAAAAAAGCCCGTCTACTTGACCCATGAACTTGACCCTCACGTTAAAATATTCGAGATGTCGCTTTTTTTGGTCAAAAAAATTGCATCAATTGCTGTGCAATTAGTTTAAAGATGATCGACGGGATGAGTCTTGGATGGTGTTGTGGTAATCACCATTAAATTTGAAATGAAGATGAATTACAAAATAATGCAATGGCACATCATGGCAAATTATCTGTCAGTTTGGTTATTTGATTCTAATACTTGAACATCCGACTTCTCATTTCTACGTATTTTCAACTCATGTATTTCTTAATCAAATGGCTCCGTAGAGAGAAGATTTCTGATTACGGTGGAGCAGCGGGGAGTCGTTGCAATGTTGTTTGACTTCATTCATCAAATCACAAACACGAAGAGTCACTCGGAGAGAACACCGGGATAATTTTTCCGGTTAAAAAAAAAGTGTTCTCTCAACGGTTTGACAGGATTATGAAGCTTTCACAACACCATCCTCACATACTTTTCATTAATACTTCATACTCCAACAATTTTTATTAATATCCGTCATTAAATCCGTGATTCCGCAAATTTCGAGTGTTTTGTCTCTCTAATTCCAGTTATTTCGTCAAATTATGGGGCTGTATGAGGCTGATTTGTCCCTAATGAACTTGAGTTTATGGGGATATTACAGCAAAATTACATGTTATTGAAACTATAGAAGTGCGAAATGAAGGAACGATTTTATAACTGTGGAAAGGCGCGAGATTCGAGGTGTTTCGATTTTTTTTTTCCATTCACATTTTTTTCGACTGACCCTCACGACAACCTATTGGACCTCTTTCGGAGCTCTTTTGACCTTCACGAGACCTCCGCGACCTCCCGGATTTACTCCTATTATAAAAAGGGCAAACATCGAGACTATCGATATCTCGAAACTCTGTCAAATTCGGAAGTCATTTAATTTTTAAATTTTCAATAATAATATTTATGATTGCATTGCGCTGTAACGCGTTCGTTCTCGCATACGAGAAAAAAGTACTACAAGTTGAATACGATGAAGTGAGGAACAAATGGTACTCCCGAGGTAGAGGTACAACCAACGAGTGGAAGCTGTAAAAGGGGTCGAATCGTGCTCACGGGATTAGTTACGTGACACATCCCATGTACCCGGTGAAGAGGTACCCGTCTATCTCTCATCTTTTCGTTCACCACCCTATACCCCAACTAGAGTTTGCCAATCGTCAATCATTGGACCATTGCTTGGTTGAGATCTGGTGTACATATTGTAACCCTAGCAATGACCAAAAATTGGTCCAAGTATTTGGACGCTATAAACTACTGCCGTAGAGTCACCGGTATTTACATATGTGTTTCGGAAAGCGAAATGGAGGAAAGTGCCCCGGGATATGGAGACATGTGTGCAGTTGGAGACAACCAACCCCTTCAGGAAGTAATTAAATTTCATCGGGTGGAGACGAAAATTTCGGGTGAAAGGAGACGCTAAAGCATCACTAGAGTGAATCACTTCCGTTGTTGCGAGGCTAACTATTTTCGAGGGGGATTGTTCATTAGGTTTTTTTTTATCAGTAAAATAAAAATAAATAATAATAGTATTGATAATAGTAATGAGTGAGGTAATTTTCGGGAAGTGAAAAAAAATTATTTTCAATGTTGAATAAATGGGTTGGTGGATTGCCACGTGAAAATTGAGGTTTTTAGAGGTTTTCAGGTTTTTTTTTTAAATGAAAATCAAAACTGAGAGTCGGAAAAGTTTAGAGTGTCGACTTTGCAGCCCCATAAGGCAAGATAAACTACATAGGCTAGTTGGTAAGTTCGCTTTTTTCCAGGCTCTTACCTCTTTTACCGTTCGGTACTTACGTGACCGGCATTGCGAGGTTGGCTAAGGCCTTGGGTCAATGTCGGATTTTTATGAGCCACCTACAGAACAATCCCCCTCACACTCTCTAAACCTCATCCCACGAATTACTTCAGTGAGTTTATTTTCCCTGACAAGCTCTCAACCGAGGGCTTTTGGCTCTTGGTGGCTGAGAAGAATTTATCGGTTTCGAGGTACATTTGTGGAGAGATCGCAACGATTTATCACACGATAATGCTCTATCACAACACAATCCAGGAATTATTTTTATACTGTCGCGAGACTTTTTTTGGGACTATAATTTACATTTCTCAATGGAACGAAGATAATTTAGGAAAAATTCTGAGTCAATTGGAGATATTTCGAGATATTTCGAGATATTTCGAGATTGATTTTCTCTCTTCTTTCTATATATTACGAGAGTTACGATTTTGTAATCTTGCGCCACTTTAGGCGAACCAATGAGCAATCGCGGCTTCCTGATTTCGAGATTTTCGAGATAATCGATTTTGCCAAGCGTATCCCTTTTAGAATAGGAATATTAGGATAGAAAAAAATTTCGTTATGAATTTTGACAGAATAAAATGTGAATAAAATAGAAGAGGGATGTGCAAAAAATGTGGATAAAAAAATGTCGGAATATCGAAGCTCGAATTTGCCAGTGGAGGGACGGCTTAAAGGGCTGAAATAGCAAATGGACGTTTGGGGTGATGGTGGTAGGGGGTTGGCAGTTGAAGGGCTAAAACGATGCTAGGGATTTCATGGATATTTCATCATGAATTCCAGCTCACACGCGGCGGGATATAAAATTGCTCAAGGGAAATGCTGCACCGGCCAATCCTGCGTTTACGGCCCTAAAACTACACCCCAGAATTTCTCCACCTATATTCCACCTTCTGCCCCAGCTAAATCGGTACAGGTCATACCGAGGACACCCCCAACGATAAACCCTATCTACCCAATCAGAAATTTCCCCTAATTCCAGTCACAATGATATTTTTTATTTTCAATTATGCAGTTTTTCATTCAATTTATCGGCGGTAAAATGTCTTCAGTGATCAATAACTCGAAAATCCACGAATGAAATCACACGAATTTATTTTTCATTTCAAAAAATGAAAAGAGAATTTCTTAATGAAAAAAAAATTGACAAATTCCACTCTACCGATCACGTATTATGTTCCGTTCTGTCGCACTCTACCCTATCTGATGAAAATTCCGGGGGAATTCTCTATAGGCCATTAGAAATTCCTTGAATTTTATGGTCACCACATCACATGAATTTTCAATCATTTCACTCAATTTGAAGGGAAAATTGTCAGTGAATTCCTGTTCAATAGAATTATTACCGAATTTTTCCAAAGTGTTCCATAATTTTTTTGATTTCTACATTGTATGAAAATCCCCCGGAAAATTCACGTAATTTTATAATTAAAAAATAGACTAAAAATTTCCCGTCTTTTTTTTACTGGAAATTTTCGATTTTTTTAAAGACAATTAAACGTGTTTTTTATTTATTGTCGTGGGAGATTGTAATGAATTTAAACCGATCTTTGGGAATTATGTGATCCGATTAATTGGATATAGACGTTAAGTTCAGCGTCATTAATCAAGAATCATTGAGGCCTAGTTAGATCGTTACTATTGGCGAATTTGGCCCGAGGGCATCCCATCCTATCGTGTCCATATCTCGAGTCGATGTATCGATTCGATCCCACAATCGATCATGACCCACGCGAGAATCTCACATCGCCTCCAGCCCCAACTAACGCATTATTTATTGATCCATAAATACTGAAACTATTGCCCGAGATTTTTCATTCGTATTCGGTAATTTGTTGCTGATTATTTTTAATATATCAGGATTTTTAGTCGACAATATGTTACCGTTATACGTCGGGGAGAATTGCTAGCCAAGAAATTCCAAAGTCAGAATAATTCTAGGTTCAGGGGAAGTCGAGAAAATTCAGAAATTTTCCGGGAGAAAATTGGGCGAATTTTCATTTTCTCCTGTGAATTTTTCTGATTTTCTTTCGTAAATTTCTGTTATATTATATTGAAATAATTGTTATGAGAATAAAAATTTTGAAATTCAGCGAAACTTTTCCTTTTTCCTTGAATTTTCCGATAATTGTACATCAAATATAATTTTCTTGAATTCTCAAGATGAATGAAGAATTCAGCGATTGAAAATGGACTCCTAAAATAACCGTGAAAATATGGAAAATTCAAGCAAAATTTTCCATAACTTTTCCTTAATCAATTAATTAAAAATTCACTTATATTTCGCCTAGAATTTTCAGGAAAACTCTGAAAACTCAATTTTTCACTGGAAATTAATTACCCTCTAATACGAACAACCGAATTTCCTCAAATTTCCCCGACAAATCAAGGAATGACTACCGATTTCGAATGGAAATTGAATTAAAACTCAGTCTATTGAAAATTCCAATGAGTTTGCGACTGAAATTTCAATAAATTTCCAAGTGTACCTGAAATCCGTATCAAGCATTGCGTAAGTGAGACAGTTGCTTGGGTCGTTTACCTCGGTCACATGCACATCAGTTGCCATTAGTGACTGGTGTGAGCACCGGTGATCTCATTACAGATATGCGTTGCTTACAATTACGTCATTTGGCCTCCTCGTTTGTAATTATGTAACGCCGAGAGACAGATCTCGATGTTATAGTTGCGATTGTTGGGGTTGTCATTCTTACTATCGCTAGTCGCTTTGTCGGTTGCCGACGCTTTTTCATTTAAATTATTACTGCCCAGTAAATTTCCCCATTTTCCCGAATAAGTCACATGATTTTCCTCTCTAACCCTCATTATGCTGCATTAAACCTACAATCACCTGTCACTTCAAAAAAGTTCTTCTATCGACTATAAAATCCTTTACTTTCGCCAAGAAATTTTCCTCGAGAAATTATTTCAAATTTTCCTCATCTCCACCAATTTTCCCGTAATAGACTTTAAATTTCCCAGAATTTTCCTCAGAAAAACAAAAAATATATGTTTTGTAAATACATATCATAATATAATAATAATAACAATAATAACGCAATTGTTATTATTATTATTATACATTATAATAAATTGATTGAATTTTCCTCTACTTTATAGATTTTTTTATGGGAGTAAGAGCAATCAATAAAATGACGAAAAAAAAAATGTCGAAAGGTTGAAAAATTGTCGTCAAAATTGGATTGTTCGACCTCTCGTAAAACAACATCGATACTAGTCTACACTATCGAAAGCAATTATACAGGGGGTGGAATCGCCATGAAATAGAGACGTAATAAAAGAACGAAAAAAAAAAATAGTGAAGCCATCCAAGTCCTATAGCTATGACCCGCGGGAGAACTTTTTAATCCAACGGGATTAAAACGTTCCGAGGGATAGAGAGTTGAGTGGAGAGAGGAAAAACAAAAAAAAAAAAAAACTAGAGGGTGGTAAGCGGATAGAAGATATTTATGATGAACAACTGCGTTCAGATATATCTCACAACTTGGAGGGAATCTCAAATATCGGGAATTATTGATATCGCGGATTTGTTTGGTGGATTTGCTGATTAGATGTGATTTGTTCGGCGGGAAGTGACGATTGAGAATGAGAGAATGGGGTGAAAGGAGAGAGTTCAATGAACGGTACGAAAAAGTAAAATCGGTGACAGATATTTGTGGTGATTGTCACGTTGGGTTGGTATCCGCTTCCGGTTTTATTTCGATGATTAATCGGTTGATAAGAGCCCCCGAGGGTGGGGGGTAATGGAGGAAAATTCGGAAAATGTGTAGTGATTTTTCTTCGGGAAAATTGAACGGAAAGCGAGGGTTGATTGAGAGCGGTCAGGGAAAGGGTTCGGAAAAAACGGGGAAATGTGATTTTCCGGGTTTAACTGACCAGTGAAAATTATGAAGGGAAATAAAGGAAAATCTCAAGTTGTCAAACTCTTGGCTTTTGACTTTAGTCAATTATGACTAATAAAATGATTTTTCTCGGGTGAAAGTGGCGATGGAAAAACCGGAAAAATGTGAGAAAATCCAGAAAATTCTAGTGATAACTCGTAAGTGGAGAATGTAATGTATAAAAAATTGAAAATAGATAGAGATAAAGTGAAATGGAAACGTTCACAGTTTTCGTCAATTTGGCGGTTTAGGGGGTAGGAGGATGCGGAAAAATGTGGGAAATGGAGGAGAAAATAGCGGAAAATACCGTAATTGCGCCAGATGATTTGATCTATTGAAAAGAGAATAGAAAATGGAAGATGAGATTTGAATTGACGAAGGCGGAGTAAAAGGGCCAAAACCCGCGTCTAGCCCAGGAACCTCAGACGTGGAGCATCGATCTGGGCGTCGGCCTCAAGACAACCCCCCCATTTCCCTCCCTCGCAGCCCTTTTCCTTCACCTCACCCTCACCCCTCATCCAAAAGCCTGCGCTTCCGCTTTTTTGTCCTCTCCTGCCCGAGAGATATCTCAGATCCCATTACAACTCCACTCTTATTCGAGGACGTGTAATTAACGAAGAGCAACGCCAATTTTCCCTGGACCCCTAACCTTATCTCCGCCGCAGACCAAACTTTTTAATTATTTCGAGTGCATTGCGCATTAAATTTTCTGGCAAATGCCCCTGATATTATTTAAATAATTGATCCGAAGATTTATTCGCTGGGAGATAATCTTATCATTCACTTGTCACAGATTTATCTCGGAGATTATCGATGCAGGGCAAAAATATCAAAAGACCTTTTTCGGTTGAAATTTCATTCTGTAGAAAAAAGTCCTTCGGCGCTCTCACCGGAAATCTATATTTTTCGAGATATATCGATATTTAATAGAATTTTTAAGCGAGATATGAAAATATCAATTTGATTCTATTCTCTTAATTACTGATTTCATTCGAGAGGTATCGATTCACGGTGAAAACACCGGAGGACTTTTTTCCAGTGAATTAAATTTTCCACAAAAAATGTATTCTCACATTTTTTCGTAGAATGGTTAGTTTCTGACTTACTCGATACACGCGGGGTTCGTAACTGTTAACATACGCCAGAATGTGTGCATTACCGGAAGTGGAAAACAGCAATTATCACTCACCTGTAACAAACAAAGAGAAAATAACGAATTAATCAAAGAAAATTCATCGATATATCAATTTATGTTTTATCAATTGTTCATTTGTAAACATTTATTTGTAATTCCTTAATTATTCATGCAATTCTAGCATTTCATTTTTATAATTAATTAATCAGTACTACTACCCAATATTGAATAGAGCACCTCGAAGTGAATCGAAATCGATTCCATTGAAATCGATTTCAATGATCTAATTTCTTTCCTTATACTCCTAGATATCAATTATTATAAATCAATTGTTATTGGCAATAATGCACTATAATTATTCGAAGGGTTTGGAATATTGATGGATAATCAGTCGTTGAGTGGTGGCTAGTTTTGTATTTGTGATTGAACATTAATTAACCAAGAGTTGATGGGATAAAAAATGTTTAACGATTTATAAAACGTGGAATGACGTCGGAATAACAGAAGAGTTGGGTGAATGAGTTGAGTATACTATGCAATTCAGATAATGCCAACCACAGCTACACACCAGTCCTTGAGTTTGTAGAGTACAAGCGCAGGGGCTTTTATCTTTTCCACGATTCCCCTCTCCACCCCTTGCCTCATTCCCACCGAAATGCAGCCCATTATCGTGACCGAGCGACAGCTGTGTCTCAAATGCTCTCGCCCGAGTTTCATTCCCCATTTTTTTTCCTCATTATTAAAGTGGAAAATTGAAAAAAAATCGGTGATAATTGAATAATTACAAATTCGACAAAAATCTCCTGTTTTCTATAATTTATCAAATAAATCTTCATTTTGTCACTTCCTTTAGTTATGAAAGTGGAAAAATTGAAAAAAAAAAAACGGTTATAAGTGGAAAATTCAAAATTTGATGAGTATCGACTGTTTTATTTCGTTTACCGATTTAATTTGCATTTTCCGGGTTTTTGCGAAATTTGGAAAAAATCGACAAGATTTTTTTCGTTTTTAATGTCTTCTGCATTTTTTTTATATAAAATCGAGACTTGGAAAAATTTCAAATTTATAATGAAGCGGTGGATTTGTCATCGATTCCCAATTTTTGTTTGTTATTTTCATTTGTTCACATCCCAATGCAATTGATAGTGATAAAATTCTCGGTACGTTCCGCGAACAAGCGGGATTGGATGGATTAATATTTTTCATCGAGTTTTCCGAGAAATCGTGATACGAATTTATTTATTATTCAATACCGCGATCGATATACCAATAGCGGACTGCGGAGAGTTGATTATTAAACCCCCGAGGAAATTCCCGACGTAAAATATAATATTATCATTCTCCGGTTTTTCAAAGTTATTGAAAAGCCCAGGAAATTATTGTCAAAAAAATTATGAAATTTCACTCAGCGAATGCCGAAATATTTCATTAAAAATTTGGAATTCCAATAGAAATTTTACTGTTCGAATAATTCACGAGACACCAGTTTCATTTGGTATCGATCAATAATTCAGTGATGTTGATTATAATCAAGTTGATTGAAGCCTCCTAATCATATTAGTCTGATCTATTCAATCGACAGATGATTTATCTAGACAGAAATCGAATTCTCCTGCCATCATGACTCATAAAGACGAGGAAATTGAAAAATGAACTCTATTTCCGTTTAATTTATTCCCTCATCATAAGTATGAATTCCCAAATGATAAATATGAATTCCTGTGTACGAAATATGAATTCCCGAGAGATGAATGAGTTCCGACTGAAAAATACGGATTGGTCAATCTGAAATATGAATTCCCGAAAGATGAATATGAATTCCGAATGGAAAATACGGACTGGTCAATCAGGAATATGAATTCCCGAAAGATGAATATGAATTCCAAAAATCCGAATATGAATGCCGAATGGGAAATACGGATTGGTCAATCTGAAATATGAATTCCCGATGGATGAATATGAATTTTCAAATGGTTTGCTCATATTTAGCACTCGATAATAGCCAGATGGAGTGAATTTAATTTTTGGCGTGTGGAAATTTTCGAGGAATGTAAACCGGAGAAGGCACGTATCAGCTGCTCGACGAGACAGTGGCGATAGTAGCCTTGAGAGCCGTGCGCAGAGAGCGCAGGCAAGGCACGCGGCGAGTTCTATGTTTAGCCACAGGGACTACGTCACGTCCGGTTTTGTCCCTCTCGCTCTATCACACATATACCAGGGTGTCACGGACTATCTTATTAGTTTCTGGGATAGTGTGGGTCACGTGTGCATATACCGATGGGGGGGAAGAACTAGTTGCCGGTCATACGGAGGCTCTGAGACGCAGCAACGAATCACCGTGACCTACGGTGATGGTATTATGGACTGCTGACCTTCTGGCTTTATTAATTCATCGGCTTTTTTTTTGTCACCAGGGCCTCGCGAACCAATTTTTAGGAAAAAAAAAATTATGAATTCCTGAATCATGAATATGAATTCTCGAGTCGTGAATATGAATTCCCGGAACATGAGTATGAATTCCGGAATCAGGAATATGAATTTCCGAATCACGAATATGAATTCCGGAATTAGAAAAATTTCCGAAAAACAGAAAATTGTCAATTAATCAATCGAGTTGGAGATAAAATTGCAATTGCTTTTTACTTAGTGGAGATAAGA
The DNA here is from genome assembly GCF_000806365.1 of Fopius arisanus. Classification (NCBI taxonomy): domain Eukaryota; kingdom Metazoa; phylum Arthropoda; class Insecta; order Hymenoptera; family Braconidae; genus Fopius; species Fopius arisanus. The sequence goes on from NW_011887848.1 coordinate 326,313, forward strand.
ACTTAAGGACCTCAATATATTGAAAGAATTCCTAGAGCAAACTAAGGGGAAAAGGAGAAAAAGAGCCAAGGTGAAAACAAGATAATTATCTCAACACTGTGTTATGGGGAGAATACAAAATAAAATCGGAAAAATGCCGCAGGGTTTTCCTCGATGTGCGCAATTTAAAAACCAGAAGTAAAAACAGTAGAAAATTCTCTGGGGTCAACAGAAAATATTTATCTGAACGCAGATCAGAGTTCTCCCCGGAAACATTACCCCCTCAGAGAAATATTACTTTCGACAGAATTTCGTGACTTCCGACTTCGTGACACATCGACGAAGTAAGACGCAAATAAGATGTTTTCTTCGACATTCAATTAAATCCTATCATAAAATTTTCCATCTCCGGTACTACGATTTTCCTTTTGCCGATTGCGCACTTAGATCAACTATTAGTACATTCCCGTAAATGTACTCGACTCGCTGATGAAATTATAAAAAATATCGATAAAAAAAATGGCCAAAAAGCCGAACAGAACTATTCAATCCACTATTTCCCATTGAAATATTTCAACATGATTTTTAACTCCGGCGGGAGGAATAATTTCCAACGAATAAATCTCAACTTGCTATTTTAACTGACATTTCGACCTTTTCAACATTTTTTTCGCTGATCGTCCATTTGTTCTCGTTTCCACTGGATTTTATTTATTTATTTTTTTTTGTGCAGAAAATTATTCGCGGTTGTCAGTAAAATATGAAAAAGAGGATTAAATTTAAGCTAGGGGCTTCGCCGGCCGGGCGTTGCCGGAAAATCATTGAGCGCATGTGCGCACTTGCAGGATAACTACTGACAGCCCGAAAAGTATAGACCCCCCAAAATTTTTCACACCCATTAAATAATTATTCATTAATAAATTGCTATCACATCAAGAAGAAAATTTTTCGCTTTAATTCATTTACTTTTGCCGAGAAATTATCAACGAATGAAGTACAAGCAAATGTGTACGGAAGATTTTTTTTTAAATCGCTAATAAAATTTAATTGTCAACATTTATTAATTATTTATTTAATTAATTAATTGCTATTCAATTATAATAGAAATCGAATTGAACCAAATTAAATTCAAAAAGAAACAATTGTTTTTCCGATATAGAAATGCCAATTTTTCAAACCCTCTATTTTCTTCACCAGGCAATTACGCAATTATTTAAAATTATCTAAAATAGCGACACGTGGAGGAAAAAAACGTGTGATAATTCATCGGCAAAACAAAAGGAGAAGAATCACGACATAAAAACTAAAGACGAACTGAGCGTAAATGTTTAGCCTCGAACGAGTCAATTTTTCAAAATTAAATACGCAATTTTCTCCATCAGATTTAATCGCTGATAATTAAAAAATTCAAGGCAACTTCCCCTCGCGTTTCCATCATCTTCCTCAATTTTTTATCCATTGAAATATTCATTTACGATGTATATTGGATGCAGTTGAGTTAATTTAAATGGAAAAATATGAGACAGGACGTTGTGAGCCCTCGAGCGTGCAGGAGCTTCCTTCCCTCCACTTTTTTTGTTCCCCTCTTTTTTATTCTCCATATCTTCCACCGTTTCTTACCCGGGCAAGTAACCCAGTGCCTTCATCCTCACCAAGAATGCAAGAGGTGGAGACAATGAATAAACGAAGAGAGAGTCACGGGAGAGTGACGTTTCGTTCCCTGATTTTTACTTCGTTGGTGAAACTAAAAAATATACCCTCAGCTCACAAAAGAGTTTATGAAAAGGAGAATTAAAACTCCATATCCAGCTCCCCGTGATTTCTTCGGTAATTTTTATAACCCACCGAATTGAGAGAAATTATTTGAGTTATATCTGATGTCAAATGCTCGTGTCGCGGTCGAGAGTACGAATTTAGCTCTGCGACGTCCCTGATTATCTCTCGCAGTAATGATTGCAGGAAAAAATACTCTAAGTCTTTTTTGTAGGCGAGAATATTCTCCTTCTATGATCTCTTATCGCATTAAGCTGCCAAAGCCATTTTTACAGAGTTACAGAAGTGATTTGATTTTTCAGAAAAATGGAGCACTCAAAATTTATGTCAATTCAGTTCTGCAAAATAACCCTTTATCTCGAAAACCGCATATCACAGAGGAAAATGCTGAAATACTTTATTGTAACTGAGAAAATTCTCTTTCTACAATCCTATATCACATTTCGCCCTAAAAGCAATCCTTCCAGGGATGAGACCTTCTAAAAACCGCCGAAATTCGAAACCTCAAGATTTCCCTGAACCAATTTCCCCCCAGATTTCCAAAAATCTCGCAATCAAATAACATTACCCAAAAATCGCATCAGAGCTTTTAAATAGCCTCAAAAATTCTCTCCAAATAATTCCGTGTGGCATTTCCCCCTAAACCCAC
>NW_011887848.1:329053-332480 GCF_000806365.1 Fopius arisanus
AACCACCCCACCACCCCCCCCTCTAAAACCCCTCTTTTCGTCTGTTCTGTGTCTTCTTTCTCCGACACGTTTTGCCACGTTGCCATGGCAATATTGATCCAACCATGGCCCGACGTACGGCCGCCGGGACACCCCACTATCTCTCTCACACCATTTTCTCCGCCTTTACTACGACGTACACTACGCCCCAATCGCTGGGGGACCCGGAGAACCTATCGAGGGATACCTTCAATTTATTTTTATTTTTTTTTTTAATTGTTGTTTTTTTTATTGTTCTGCCCGAAACGCCTATTAGTGCAATTTTTCGCAACGAGGGATTTCAATTTTTACTTTTTTTTACCGTTTCGCCGATTTTTTTTGCAATTTTTACTTTATCACTAGTTATGCAATTCAATTACCTTGCAACTGCTGATTTTTCAAATGAATTATGAAGTTAGGAAAAAATTTGATGAATGGGTTTTAGTTTCATTATTGTTTGTTTATTTAATTTTCTATTGCTTACTGCAAAATTCATTACTGCAATTTTTCGCGAAGAGAGAATTTGAATTTTCCAATTTTTCGCTGCAACTCGAATTTAATTGTTTTTTTCAAATTAATTAGTAAACAAATTTTCCAAATGGTTTTTGATGATAAAAATGTGCAGTCGAAATTCCGAGTTTTTTTTTTTAACCAAATACCTCCAATTTCAATTAATTGTTTTCAACAATATTTTTTTCTCCGCGAAAAATTCGTTATTAAATTTCACCGCGAGAGGAAAAATTTCACTGCACCAATTTTTTTCGATTTTTTCAGTGCCTCTGGAATTTAATTACTCCCGCAAATTATTGACTCCGGCCAAACAGTAAACAAATTATGGCAAAAATCCTCCAACGACAGCGCAAAAAATCACTGAAAAATAAATTTCCAGAAATAACGCGAGAACTAATCCCGAAATAATCCGATTGAGTGCAATAAAAAAATATTCTCAATTAAGTGAATAAACAAATTGACAATATTTTCGTGTTACACTACTGAATTATTCCAGAATTTCCCGTATTATTTCTGTATATAGATTTTTCACATTTTTTTTCCAATTTCATAAAATTCGTTTGCGAATTTTCGCGGTAATTTGTTTATTTATTAATTACCCACCCCTTTAATTATGGAGAACACGACTCGGTGTTGCATTATTTTTTCGCAAGTTTGAAGATACGGAAAAAGAATTGAAATAAAAGAAATCAAGAGACAGAGGTCATGACTGAATTTGGAAGGGGTTTAATTTTAAAGTGCGACGCCCGAGGACGTCAATATGACCATCGGGTCATGGACGTTATGCCCATGACGTCACTGTTTATACCCAATTACGAAATATCGAGAGCAAGCCCCAAGCTAGTTAGTCAGTGTTTCAATTTTTTCTATTAAACACGTACCGCGCGTATAAAACGATTTCTGAAAGAGAGTTACGACTTTGTAATCTCGCGCTTCTTCAGGCGGACCAATAAGGACTCATGGCTTCACGATTTCGAGATTTTCGAGATAATCGATTGTGTCAAGCGTGTCCCTTTTAGAATAGAGAGAATAAAGTCCCCAAAAAAAGAAGTTCCAATTTCCCCAGCAAAATTATTCCCCATTTTTCTCATTTACTCTCACTATAAAAATTTATGTATTTATACCGAAAAATATTCATTAAATAATCGTGAATACTAATATTTTTTGTCATCTTGAATTCCAAATACTCATATCTTGAATATTTGAAAAAATATTAAAATTATTATATAGATATGTTATTATCCTCCGATTGGAGTAGAAAAAAAATGTAAAACATGTAAAAAATGTTTAGATTGTCAGAATAATCAGAATAATTGGAATTCAATGATTATCTCAGTGGATTGATGAGAATTACCGGGGAAAAGTGATAAATTGCGGGTAAAAAGATCTCGAGAGAGTGCGATGCTCTAGGTAGTACATAGGCCAGTCCAAGTGCTAGCTATTTAAAATAGAATAATGCATTACTCTATGTTCAAGTATCGTCTGCATAACTGTGCCAGCACAGGGCCATTTGTAAACGACAGTCTGTGACCTCAAGAATACAATACACTCGTGCGATCATTAAATAAAAATGCCTCATGCATTAATAAAACCCAACAACAAGTCATACCCCACTATTTTCCTTCGCGTCATCTATCTCGAGAACTATCAACCCCAGAATAAAAAATCCGGGGACTTTTTTATGAAAAATTTTCACATCTACTAAAAATGTTCTACAATAATTTACCCTAAACCAAATGATTATCGAGATATTCGCGAAATAGATACCTCAAGTCTCGAAAACTCGAAAACAAACGACTCTTCAAACCGCATCGCCCTGATATCTTCAAATCCACTGGTTTTACACAAAAATTGGAAAAGAAAATAATTGCCGAGAATGGAATTTCCAAAAAGAAATGTCCCACAAAATTTTTCCTCAAACCCACCCGTAGAGAGATAATTTCAAATTGAATGACTGATTTGAGGTGAATCGAATTCGTCGCGCCAGTGAGAGATTGTATAATGAATAAATGTGATTCGCGAATTATTTTGACATTTAAATTCCGAATAGTGACAGCCCTTGACCCCTTGACTCTAGACACAGAAGACAAATCAAAGTTTTCGTGGTAAAAAATGAAAGAGAAATCAAAACAGCTCGATTGAAAAATTAATGAGAGACGAGTTGTCGAGTACTCGATATGAATTTCGCCATTACGAGTGGCTCATTATTTAAAGGGACACAAAAACTGTTGAATCCGAAGTGAAAAGAATGAGAAAGAGGTTTGGGTAGCAGTGGGTGGAGGTGTTGCACCGTCGAGTGCATAAATTACGCTCTTCACTGCACGAAACACAGCAAATATTTACATACGAGGTACCCCAGCCTGAGGAGTGCATGGGGTAGAGGGAATAAACTCGCTTTTTTTTTAAATCTTTTTTTTCACCCCCTTCTCCCCCTTCTTGGGGCCTGGAGAGTCCACGATATATCGTTGATACCGATCTTCAACGTCGGCAACACCAAAGCCATGTGTATGCACTTCCTCATCATGATCGACGCTGTGTTTTCATATGGTTAATGGAATGCCACGTGTCTCTATTTTAATAATGCTAATAAATATTGTCTACTAGGGGGTCGACTGGGGGCGATAAATTGGAATTTTCGGAGCAGTTTAGTCGACTGTTAGAATATTTTCGGCGCCATTTCTAAGGGCGGAGTTCTCAAAATTTTAGAAAAATCGAGGGACTGATTTAGGATTTCAGCAGAAGTCGCTTTTTTTCAAAAGCGATTTTTTTCCATGAACTAACGATTGATTTCGGATATATTCAACCTTCTTATCATGGCCTCCACGCCCTGACGTAACCCTTCCCACGACCTCCAGACCCTGATCTACCCCTTCCGATGACCTCAAAATAAATACTCCCA
>NW_011887848.1:332770-343308 GCF_000806365.1 Fopius arisanus
TGATATATCCTAGATCAGGGTTTAAAAATGCAATTCTCTGTCGCGAAATTGTAAACTGCGATACCTGCATTTTAATAATAAAAAAGAGGTATTTATCAGGGTTTAATGAGGCTGTGGAGGCTATCAGAAGGATCAAATTTGAATTTTTTTTTTAATCGCCAAAAATCGAACTATAGGGCGAAATCAAATCACCAGGCTGGGGTAGGTTCTGAATGAATTCATGAATGATCATCCTGAATGAGTTCACGGAGGTCTGCCGGAGGGTCAAGAAGGCTTAATAAGACAATTTGACTGATCGCAAGAAATTTGAAAATTCAAATTTTTGAAGATCAATAAAATTATCACGAGGAAAATTTTATAGTTTTATGATAGTCGATGGTTATTAATGGTGAGCCGATTAAAAATGATAAATTGCGATTGTACTTTACGCGGCTGTCCTAGCGTTAATTGCAACACTAATTAATCGAGATTGATCTCGCGTCATCGGTTGGAAGTGAAGAGCGATGTTGTTGCGGTCAAACTCATTACGTATACCGTATTTAATTCTCCTGAGAAGATTACGACGCTGACTCATATATTTTCTCCTTTTTCATTAGTCAATTGATTATCAGAAGTGTGAGTCACTGAATTCTCGAGAGGCTGATCGCGATGATCGATAAGTAAAAATAAATAAAAATTATATTGTCACAGGATTTATCGCGGGATTCGCGATAACAGATGGGTGAGGCGGTGGTATTTTTTGAATTAAGATATCTCCGGAAGATATGGTGGGACTAGAATGATTCAGGTGCCATTTTGAAGGGCGAGAAAACCATCTTCAAAATGGCGCCGGTCCCGGCGAATTGCACCCTATAGATTTCGAAATAATTGAAGTCAAAGACATTTTGGAAATTTTTTCATCTCTGCAGGGGGAGTGAGGGGTTATTAGTGGGTGTGGGGGGAGAGAATTGCTCGGAAAGTTAATTGTAATTAAATTTTTCCCGATGAGATTGGTGGGACGTGCGTAAATCGTGTAGTAAAGGCGTGGGTCGAGTTGGAGAGATCCGACGATTCCATGAATGGATCGACGCCAGTTCGTTACACGTGGGCGGTATAAATCGCGTATGCAGCTCAAAATTGCAGGGGAAAAATTCGCGTCTGGCCTGGCCAAGCCGATAGAACCCACCTACGCACGAATACCGGAATAAAAATATTGGAAAATCAGTTTTATCGAACATAAATCACGTATTTCCTAAGAATCAGAAATTTACCCTTTAATAAGACTAAAAAAAGATTTCAAAATCTTGTTAATAATTATTATACCAAATTTGTAATTCTATATCGAATTACAATTGTTCGAATTGAAAATTCAAATAAATTATTCAATAATAATTATTATTATTACATTTAATTGCAATAATAATTTACTAAAATTGTCATTAAAAATGATAAAAAATTGAATTAATGAATGAAAATTTCCAAAATCGATCAAAAGTTGGAGACAATGAAGTGAATGGCGAAAATTCGTTGATAGAAACGAGCGACGAAAATCTGAGAGATGAAATACGCGGAACGCTTCAATATTGAACGGACGGAGTTGAATAAAAGTTGAAAACCCGACACACCCGTAAATGAGTAAAAAAAAATAAGTAGCAAGGTAGTTTCATTGAAAATAGCGATGGCAAATGGCATGGCACACACGCACCGTCACGCACGCACGCTTGTACAAATCCGAGAACACATTCTAACGAGTTGCCGTTGTATCACAGTCACAAGTATGCACACACCCACTTGAACTGCATTCATTCATAAAAGTCAACCTAGGCGGTGGCGAGTAGACGGCCCGAGCTACTCCCTGTCTACTTGAAACTCTCTCTTTATGCATTTTTTATTATTCCTTTGAGGAAAAACACCGGTTATTTACACGTCTACCATAGAAAACAGCATCATCAGATCGGTACTGCAGATACAATCGCGAATATCTCGCGAGCTCAACGGCTTATCGAAAAATTGAACGAGAGAATTTTTGGGGGATATTTTGTGAGCTTCAAAAAAGTCCCGGCACTTTTTTCTCTAGAATCACTTCTGGCTGAGATTCGAAAGTGTTAAGGAAGTGTGGATTGATTTCAATTGGGAATTCGGGTCATCAGATTGCTTCGCCAATATCTCGCGAAGTAATCGAGTTATCGAAAAGTGGAACAAGAAATTTTTTGTGGGGAATTTTTCCAGTTTCAAAAAAGTCTTGGCACTTTTTCTTCTAGAATCACATCCGGCTGAGATTCGAAGTTCTTAAAGAAGCGGGGTTGATTTTAATTGAAAATTCAGTTCAACAGATTGCATCGCGCGTATCTCGAAAAAAAATCGAATTATCAAAAAAAATGAAAAGGACTTATTTGAAGTTATGAAAATTCTCCACAAGAAAGTCCCATTCCATTTTTCCCTGAACCCCCGTCTACACGAGATAAAAAATAACTAAAAAGAGTGTGAATTTAAATTCGGACGTTTCCGCGAGTAACGAATGAATTCTTCAAAGAAATCACTGGGTAAAAAAAAATCAGTCTCAAATTCCACTTCCAAGAATGTAGGTAACATCGTAATGAATGAAACTTGTCTGAGTATTTCCGAGAATACTGACGAGACTTGGAAGGCAATCCAGGTCTCTGATTACCACTCGACTGTGTCCGATTATTCATACACGCACGATAATATCCTTTTTACTTTTATCCGCGGTTTTGTTTTCACCCCCGTGTCCTTTATTATCCATTTGTGCCCGCAATGTTTCACATGACAATGAACCGTTCCTCCCACTGGCGGAAATGATACCACGATAAAGAAATAATTTTTAATGAGAGATGAATGAAATTCCACCGTTATCATCCCCGGTTTATCGTATGAAAACGATTTTTTTTCCCATCCGTATTTCTATTTTTCACCGAGAGATTAATTCAGTCGAAATGCGTCTTAATTTTTCATTCATTTCTCCATTCATTTCAGTTTCGATCAATTAATAATTAATTAATATCCAATTATTGATTAATTCAACATTAAATCCCAAAACTCTATTTTCCAAAAATTCAAACGGCGCATTACAAAAAAAAAACGAATTCTGATTCCCACCCATTTTTTCAACTCTCCACCAACTTTTAATTAAGCACAATCATAAACAGTGATTACGGGTAATACAAGTTGAAGGCATTGTATCACATGTACGAGCTGAATTAGTACGTAATGCCTCACTGGGGGCAGACTTTCTCGCTCAATGAAGCTTACGTTCTGGGGATTTATGTCTGCATTGTCGGCAAAACCGCACTCAGTACAAAGAGAACAAATAACAGACAGCAAAGTAAAAAAATAAAAAATGAGGTAAGAGAGAATATACAAACTGCCTGACGTTAAATTCACCCAGAGTAAACGGGATAATTTTCGTTTGGGACAAAAACAGGGAGTAAACAATGGATATCGTATTATTGAATTCCCCTCCACCCCCTCTCACCGCCCCCCTTTTTCCCCTTTCCCCCCACGCGATAATTTCCATATTGTGATAATTCGTGGGGAATTGAAGTCGTCAATTTTCCCGGACTGGAAATTGCCGCGAGATTTTTCTTCAATTTTTCGCATTTTTAACGAATATCTTGGGATTCAGTAAAGATGGAAAATTTTTTGTTGAAAATTTTTTGTGGAGAATATCGCATTTTGGAAAAAGTGGGAAATGGAAAATTTCGGTGGAACTGATGGATCGAGAGATATTTGGAGAAAAAGAGAGTGGCTTGGGTAATTAATGATTATGTGGGGAATAATTAATCTTTTCGAAAGCCGTAAGTCGTCGGTGGCGGAATTTGAGTGGAAAAAAAAATCATCCATCAAGTTTTACAATCCAGTTGATTTTCTTTCCAACGTCTCAACTGAATGCGAGAGAAAAAAAAACCCACGCAATCGAGTTTTTAATCGCTTCTGGGTCACACCTTCGGCAAATATCAGTGACTCGTTGATTTATCGCTCTGAGGCCCCTATCGCGAAATAAATTCCCAGAGAAAAATCTTTCATCCTGGCCGAGATCGAATTCGTTGAACATTTAAGAACGAAATGAAAAACAATTTCGCGGGAAATTCTCTGGGAAAATCCAATTGGACAATTGAGAAATTTTGATTTATTAGAAAAATCGAAAATAAATATGAATTAGCGAGATAAAAACATTCAAATGGAAAATTACCTCGATAATCCCATTAACTAAAGAAAAAAAAAGTTGAAAATCATGAAAAACAATTTTCCAAGGGATAATATCGCAATATCGAATTAACCCGAGTTGAACAAACTGAATTCATAAAAATTTCTCCGTTTGTTTACGTCTCGAGAATTCAGAGCAGTCATTGTGAATACCCGGAAAGAATGACTCGAGTTATTTAACAGTTTGTATCTAAAGAAAGGGTATTTTGTTAGACTGTGGGATGCGGAGGTGATGGAGCGTCAGACAGGGATTCCGTGCTACCAGCACTTCAAGTAGAGGGGGAAAGAAAAAATCTAAAGAAAGAAAATATAAGGTATAAAACGAGTAAAAGGGAGATGGAGATTTGACTCTTGTGGGGGCCTGAAAATAACTTGGCTCTCACTGTCTGGCTATGTGGCAGAGTCTCTGCTCTACTCTCAAACCACTCATTCTAGTTGTCTGTCTGTCTGTCTCATCCTCTTTTACCCTCAAATATCTCCAGACAAATCTACCAGTAATTGAATACGCATTCCTTTGAATTTCAAAATCATCCCTCTCCCCCATGACCCGCCCGCCCCGTGAAAAAATATCGATATCCGATCAATTACAGTCATGGGCAAAAGCAGCGCCTTCAACGGTCAATAACTCGAAGACCGTGCAGTAGAATCGAATGATTTTCCTTTCATTTCAAAACTGAAGAACAGAGCTTCAAACTGAAATAAAAATCACTCAATTCCACTCTGCTGATCTCAAGTTATTGACGATTGAAGATTGCACTCTCCAATCGTTAAAAAAACTTTCAATTACTCTAGTGTAAATTCAATTTCTTGAATTCGATTCTCTCAAAATTCATCATAAAAATTAAATCAGAACTACAATTCAATTTCAATTAAATTGAAAATCATTTCCACCATTTCCCCCTCACCCCCTCAATTCAACCGCAAAATTTTTCCCGAAATTGAATAAATCCCATTTGCCGTCAACTGCGCATTCGATTCCCACTGTCGCCCATCCTCATTCTTTCAAAAAATAAAGAAGAAAAATGAAAAATAAAATAAAAAAAAAAACAATAAAAAAAACCGCACAAACGACCGTTGGCACGATTGAAACCGCACACCATGCGGCATTACTAGTGTTACACACGCTTGGCGTTTTCCTCGGGTTACGCGTTTTCAGCTCCACCGCATCCCGTCATTTTTGCAAAATAATAATAACAATAATAATAATGAGAATCAAGTGCGTGGGGTGGGATTGCCATGATAGGATCCCTGGATGTCACGTCGTTACAGGAGGAATAGGGGAAATAGGAGAAATAAGACAGTGGACTTGAGGGGATTGCCCTCCTCATTCCCCCTCCAGCACTCACTCCCCCTCGCAAATGGATAATTACAGTGTACCCTGAACTTGCCACGATGGGGTTACCCGACAACGGTATTCCGAGAGGATTGACTCTGCGGGAGATCGAATGTACCCAATCCACCTCAATGGGAGTTCAATTTCGGGGCGAGTAACGCGATAACATAAAAACTATTTTGAGATTATTCTCTTATCTTAGCACCTGTCAGCTTGAATGGAGTAATCAATTCAAGTATTTAATTTTTTTGGGGACTCGTGGGTTGGATGAGAGGCCCAAGTTGAAAGAGATTTTTGGGGGTGTTTGGGAGGGGGTGGGAATGGGATGAAATGACTCCAGTTAATTTTTTTAACATGATGATTTGAGGGAATTTTTTGGGTCAGATCGATTTTTTAAGTTGAGTCAAGTTAAGTTTGTCACATGACTCGAGTCAATTATTAACTTGAGCCAAGTGCATACTCAACTTGAATCAGCTGACTCATCGTGAAAATCCATCAAATTTCAGTGGAACTACAAAGCAAAAAATTGGAAGCACTATATCTCGTTAACAATTGAGTCAAGAGAAGAAATGCCTAAGACATGTTTTTCGGTAAATTTAACCATCTACAAAAAATGTTCAGCGACTTTTTCCCCAGAAGCTACTCATTACCCCGATAATAGCGCTCATGAAGTTTTCGGTGTTTTCCAGCAGTATCTCGAGTGATTAATACCCCAATGAAAAAAAAAATGTTGCATTGCGAGTTGTCATAAATGACAGGAAAAAAAAAGTAATATGACAGGTGTTGGCCTCCACCGAGGGGCAAGGACTGTAACCAATCACCATAAATCACGGGTACATGATCGGTTATCGAGTAGCCGTGGAATTGCTCAACTAAAACCTTCACTTCCATTGTCTCTGCGTCTTCTTCACTTTATGACCCCTCAAAAATCGAAAGAAATGCCAGAAAAGAAAAATAGCCCCGTAAGTGCTAATAAAAATTATGAATAGATAAGTTGGAAAAAAGATTCAATCTCCAATGTGTTATTCACTGAAATAAATTTTACTTCGCCGATCTATAAATAAAAGTCCGCATTAACGGGCATTTACCTTTGGCACCGTAACAAAAGAATTGATATAGGTGCACTGCAGAAATTATCACGGCTTATTTCATAATAATCCTACGTTTAATTTTAATAATTATCGAATAATCGATACGTAACAGAATTATTTTACATTCACCAAAAATTATTGGATTATTCTATTTAATTACAGATGCGACGAGAATAAAAAATTATTATCGAATATTCCGACATCTATTCAATGCAAAAACCAATTATTATAATTGATAATAGTAATAATTAATAGTGAGTCGAAGGACCATAATCTGAATTTTAACTTTTTTCATTGAAAATTATTGAAAATTAAGAATTTATCTCGAAAAATATCGATTTAGAGTTGAAACTGTAAATAACTTTTTTGTAGTGTGTATTTTCAATACAAAAGATGTTCTGATATTTTTTCGAAAAATCGATACTTTCCCGGGTCAATTGAATTGTTCATTGCAAAATTATGGAATTCAATTTAGCTCTCGGTATCACATGGTTTGTGAATTATTTGGTGAATGTAAATTTATGGTATTGCAATGAAAAAAATTGTTTCAATGAGATTTTTGCCGTATTGTTGTCGAGAAGAAAGTTGTGCGCATAGTTTGTGACATTTGCTCGGTGTCCCACAGTAAAATATTAACCAACTGAAGTCCTATATCTGCACTCATGTGTCAGCAACATTGTTGCAACGATGGTGCATTAAACATTAATTATTGAGTGATTTCTATGATATCTACAGTCGTCCCTCGGATTTTCAGCTTTCCCCTTAGTCTTGGAGTGGAAAATGCGTTCGGCATAATCAGCGAGCAGTTTCAATGAAATAATTGATCTAACGGTGAAATCGGGTGAAACTTGAGAGTTTTTTGTGGAATAAAGCGTGATAAACTCGATCTTAAATTCATGCCAGATGAAAAATGTGAGGTGGAATCGAGCGATTCAGAGGCTAAAATGGAATTAAGTTATTTAGAATCTCATAAGGAGTGAGAGGGACCATTTAATGGACCCTCGAGCATGATTCATAACCAGGAAAATTGATCGACTGCAGTGATGGAGTAAAAAAAGTAAAATCTCATCCAATTCGGTGGAACCCGTAATTGAATTCCATGTTTTATGGAAAATTCAATATTTTCCAGCGGCAAGAGATCGATGATTTGAGAAATTATCGGAATTTTCAGTGATAGAGGAAAATTTCAGTTGGGCGAGAATTTTCCAGAAAATTCCCTGAATTCTCAGGAGACTCAAAATTTTCCAAACTGATCTGTAAAAATATACAGCACGAGTCATAACTACAAGGATTGAATACACATCTAAAATGGCCACGAATTTCCCTGATTTTCTGGGAATTCTTGTAGAAAGATGTAAGATTTTCCGAAAGGAGTCGGGAAATTTTAAGAATAAAAACGATTATGGAAAAAAATTGAGTGATTGCGATTGGCATGACTCAAGTATTGTATTTGAAGGTAAAAATTGTGTGAAGATCGCAATTGGAATGGCGATTCGATTGGAAAAGTGTGGAAAATCGAGCGAGGACGAGGACATATCAACGGTTTAAGTTACTCTGGTGTTCCAGTTCGTTCACCTCTTGCACTTCACGACACACATTCTCTCCATCATGTCGTTATTCCCTGACATTCCGATAGATAAAAATGTCACCAGACTAATACCAATTGGTGGAAAAATTCCCAGTGAAAATGCAATTCTACTCGGAAAAATCCCCTAATTCCAGACCCTCCACTGCCGGAAAATTGAACGACCTTTTTTTTTGCCATTAAATCGCATTCAGTGTCACTGCCTTCAAAATTCAAGAACATATTTACCGGAATTTTCTACTTTTCTATTTGCTCTCAGGCTGAAGTGGAACGGAAATTTGCGGTTCTGTTTGATTTTTCAATTCTCGAACTCGAAAAATAATTGACAAAAAAAAATAATAAATTATCACCACTTCTATTATTATTAGAATTGAATAAATAATTACGTTATACCGACAAAATAACATTTCCGCTCGTTTCCTCCGAAATTTCCCAACAGCAATCATAAAATCTGTTTATTAATGTTCCCACGATCGGTCAATCTCAAGAATTCTCAATACAACACCCATTGATAAAAAAATTTGTAAACAAAAACGTGGAGTATAACGTATACAAAAATACGGAGAACAGCCGGTGGAATAGAGTTGCTACGTGTTATCATATTACGTAAACAAAAATATTCCAGTGAATAAAGACGACTGTATCAGATTCCAGGGTCTCGATTTCCTTCTATTCACTGGAGGGACTTTAAATCATTCAAAATTTATTTCTCAACCGTCACTCTCACGTGACCGAGTCATTAATTATTTCACGACAGAAAGGGAGAGAGGGAGAAATTATTTGGGGCAATTCCATGATAATCGAGGCACGCATGATAAAAAATTATTTTTGGCAGCGAAACACAACGACAAAGTCATTAAATGCCACCAAATTTCAACCCCTCGTTCATTATCACACACCTGTGACCCGGAATTGGTTTCCCATGGGGGTGACCTTCAAGGATATTATTTATTCATGACTACCAGTCATGAATAAAAACTCCATGTGATCCTATTTAAAGCGAAAAAACAAAAATCGAAGTGATTCCCTTGGACATACGCCCTCGGAGCGTTTCGGTTGAGAAAATATAGAAAATTTTCGGTGCGAACTCCACTTTCCGTCAACAACTCAAAAAACCTGAAAATCGAATTTTCTCATAGGAAACCGATTTTTACCGATCTCTCATGACCAAATCATTTCCCAGAAGTCATCAGCCTCTTTTTAGATAATAAATGATCGACTCGAGCACCTCCACCCCCTAAATACCCGGTATAAATAAATAAAACCGTTCAACACAGCGAAAAACAAATAAATCATCGCGTCATCATAACGATCACTGATCTTCGTCCTCAACATCACCAGACGGCCTTCCCACCTACGGTACCCACATCGCCTCTCTAGTCAATACAATCCGCATTCTTCCCGAGTTGATGACTGTGTCCGAGCGACACAGAAATAAAAAAAATAGCAAGAAAAAAAGAGAAAAAATTGCAAAACCGAGAGAAACAAATCGAATAAAAAAAAAAACATTGCGTGGCGCCGCGTGGTCGAGTGTCCGATCGCGTCGCATGCAACGGTAATGACGCCAGTGTTACACATATCTAGGACTCACTGCATTCCAAATGGAAATCTCATTATCATTATACAGATTTTTTTTTTTTCGATCATGTCTCGCAATTTTTCAACAATTTTTTTTTTCAGTTTATCGGCTATTAAAACCGTTTACGCGTTTACTTCCGCCCCTTCCCCCTCCCCCCATTCTGCACTAATTTTACAGTACAGCAGAAGGTTCTCGTTTGCACGAAATGTAAACGAACGATAATGACGATTTTAATCAGTGATAATGATGATTAGAACCAGCACGGACTTGGCAGAGACACCGGCAAAGACTTGGGGATTAATCGCCGATAACTCGGGATCGGTTCAGTAAAAATTGATAATTTTTTTTTTATCTTGACGGTATTTTTTTGCACTTCAATTTAATAACTCGTTAAAATCGCGTCATTGGGGTACGATATATCGATATACCGATTTTTTTTTCAATTTCAGTCGTCGGTGATGTTTTAATGAGTTTGGTTCAAACGATCTAAGATTACAAGTGTTTATTTATTGAGGGAGGAAAATGGGGGGAGGGCGATTGGTTTGCATTTGATGTATGAAAATGCGGAGTATTGAGGTTAATGCGTGATCATGATAATGATAATGACGTTGATTAGATTACGAGACGCGTATGAACGTTTTTCTCGGATTTTATTGAAATTATTTGTGATTACCGTGATTTATTAAGAATGAGGGGACAGGGGGTGGATGTGGGTGTAAGAAATATTTATTAGTCGAGTGCAGGTAA
>NW_011887848.1:344088-346802 GCF_000806365.1 Fopius arisanus
TTTTTTTTTCATCTTCTTTATGATCAACGGAGAGTATTATGAAATGACTGTTTAATTTTTTTTCTCAACGCATTCTTGTTCAAGTCAAAAGATGATGGAAGTACCCTTACTATTTTCGAATTTTCAGAAAATCGATTCGGAAACTTGTTGCTAAAAAACTAACTTGTTCAATTAGAAATTTAATTTATCAATCGTGGAGTTGCCAAATTGATGATGCAAGAGTCGCGGTGTCAACTTTATGGAAGAAATGAGGAGATATTGAAATTTCAATTAGATAAAACGAATGAAGATTGATCTTTGAATAGTAACTAGGATCGGATAAATAGTCGCTGAAGAAAATTGTCGACTTTCATTTCATGTGCGAATGTTAAGTGGTTATTGCTAAATACCTCATAAAACATCTCCGGGAAATAGTGAAAAAAATTACTGTAAATGCCCTTCCACGTTAGCGCAATTCTTTTCTTAGTCTTGAGACTTTCCCCATCGCAATATTTATATTTGCATTAATTTTTGTGGAGATAAATAATTAATTCATTTCCCCCGATCAAAAGCTGAGAAACTTCTAATTTTTTCCGGTAATAATTACCAATTAGACCCCGAAATGCCGTAAGGCCCAATCGAAAATGACCTCCAATTAAATTGTGATATCAATCAAGCAAAGAGTCACAACTGCAATGAATGAGTGGAATAATTCCGCAATTAAGTCCCCCAGAGAAGAAAGAAAAAAATATATATATATATGCTGTAAGGCCCAGAGAATATTTAGAGCAACGAGAACCGCAAACCGCAGGGAAAAATGGCGGGAGCAGGTAGAACCTCGGGCCTTTTTGAGAGTCCGACGTTGAAATAAAGAATAAAGTGAAAAGACAGTGGAGGGGATGCCGGGGCTCCACGAGACAAAGGGCCCGAGACATCGCCCCCCCCCTTTGGAGGAGGGCCTGGATATGACCCAGATAAGGAGCGAGTGATGGCCAACCACTGGGACCCAATGCACAAATACACTGATATTTTCACTGACGCGACACCCAGTAAGACCCAGGGAAAAATGGCCAGACGTTTGCCCTTCAGTGGGACTTATTTCAATGCAACGGCTTTAGCTCCTGGGTCCAAACACTGCACCTAGCCCCCGGGGCCTTGAATAATTAATGCACTTTTTATATTTTTCCCATGAAAATTACTCAATGAATTATTCTATTAAAAAAGCGTATAATAATAATAATAACAATTATTATTATTATATTATATTATATTATATTATATTATATTATATTATATTATGAATTGTTATTATTATTTCATTGTAAAAATTACGAGAATGCATCAATTATTAAAGAATTATTTATTGAAAAAAATATGAATTGGATTGCACCAAGTGAATTTATTTAGCAGAAGCAAATGATTTTATCGGAATAATTCTTTTTGCTGATGAAATAAATATTTAGGGAGAGGAATAAAAAAAGAATCATATGGGATGATATTTGTTGAATGATAATCCCCGTGATATTGACCAAGTTGAAGGAGAGCAGTTGAAAGTGGAGAAGTGGCTTTGTGGAAGTTTGAAGGAGAGAAAGAGAGAGAAAAGTGAGGCTTCAAGAAGGTGAAGCCGTCGGAGATGGGTCCTGAGAGGAAGGGAGAAATAACCATCGGACAAAGCACGTGACGTCTGGAATGATCGTATCCTTGTCTCATGGCCTCTCACTGTATTCACCAAAAACTTCCTCTCATGTCTCTCTTCAACATTCTCAAGTCTTGAGACTATCCTCTACACAAAAAACAACCCTCACACACCAGACCCACACTCTACTCCCAAAAATAATGCCCATTTTCTAATCAACAATTTTCCTTTCAATGTTTTACTCTCATTTTTTCTCAATTCGTCAAGAATTCCGAAAAAAACTAAATCAAAGTCAAAATTTAATCAGAAATTACGAATTGTGATATTTTTATTGAAAATTTTTTCAATGGTTTTGCAATTTTTTTGAATTGTTAAATTATTCATAAGGCCCATTTTTCAAAGTCTTTCAAGAGATTAGAATAATGAAGTCAAAATAATTTACTAACAATATTTATAACTAACAATTTTTATTCGAGATTTCACCCCAAACCGAAATTTTCCCGCCGATACCGAGTGACTAAAAAAAACATCTCATTTCCCCGAAAGTAGATTCAAATTACGTAACAAAATACCGAGAATCCTTCAATATTCACGAGGGCCCAAATGAAAGAATAAAAATGAAATAAAGCGAAAACTACACGGGTGTCGGCGTTTCAAAAAGAAAAAAAAATGTATTGAAACGAATAAAAAAAAAAACGTTCAGTAGGCCAGGGCTTCGCCAAAAATTCATCATGCCCGGTTTTGTGGCCTTCGAAACTGCTCTCCAAACCGACGCCCAAGCGGTGGGATATTCCCCTTAACCCCTCGGCCCCTTCCCCTCGAGCCCCGGACGAACGACATGACACGAAGAAACACGAAATAAGAGAGACCGAGACAGTGAGACCCAAGAAAAATGAGACAAACTGAGACAAAGAGAGAAGAGACATTCTCTCGTCCCCCTGTACCCCCTATTGCCCCCTTTTTTTCTCCTTCTTTCTCCCCCTTTTCTTCCCCTCTCGCCCTATCCTCCAAGAGCTGACACGAAAAAGAGGGAATGAGGGACCAAGAGGCGAAGAGAGGGAGGCCGCGGAAAAGAGAAGAGGAGAAGGGGGGAGGGAAA
>NW_011887848.1:348212-350559 GCF_000806365.1 Fopius arisanus
TTATTATTCAATTTATTGTAATATTTGTAATATCTATAATATTGATTATTTTCAATTTTTCATCGAAATCTTGAATTTCAGTTTTTTTTATAAACTTCAGACAAAAATGAACAGAAAAAGTTTCTAAATTGAAACGAAAAATTGACGAAATGAGGTAATTGTTGTGAAATTGTTTTTCTCCGAGTGCACTATCATTAATTATTGTTAAAAAATACGTACTAAACATACCTATCCCGTACATTCCGCGATTACGTGAATAAAACAATTGTTTAAATTTTAAAATCTAGGGCGATCGACCGAAAGAATAATTTTTGATTGTTTCATCAATAAATGTAAAATTTCCAAACTCAAATTTACCCCACGTCATTTTGATGATTTTCTATGATTTCTCAATGATGGAGTTTACGTACTCGAGATTTTATTGTCACGTGTACTCCACAATTTTCGGTGAATAATGATAATTTCAAGGGCTAATTATTTTTCAAACTTGAAATATTTCAGTTCAATGAAAAAATTGGTGTGATGAGGGGGTGGAGAGGTTGAGGGGGAGGTAATCATGCGTACTTGAAATAAGAGTATCACGCATGAATTCCTTGATTATCTAAATTTTCTCATCAAATCCAAATCAAACTCGTGAGAACAGAATTATTTGATTCAACAAATTTGTTTGGAAAAATGTGAAACGATGAATGGCCAGGATATTACTGCATAACTTTATCAATCACTGGCCGTTGGGAAGTGTTTGATAGAAATAACTACGGAATAAGGCAAGTACACCGGAAGTGCGCATCAAGTATCCGGTTAAATCGCGTGACTGATAATAATTTCGCAAGTAAAAAATGTAAATAAAAAAATAACAAATGATCCTTGACCTTTCCATGGGAATTCTTCAGGGCACTGTTTACGGCAATTAGTTCGTCAATTTTTATTGAATAAAACATCCCAACACGAATTTTAAAATCAAGTCGCATTTTACCGGATTCGACTGTACAAACTGGGAAACTGAAAAATTTACATTCCACTAATTTGCGTATATCTCGAGAAATATTGGGAGTGGGAAAAAATATAACGAACATTGTTTATAGATAATTAAATTCCCTAAAAAAAACATTTTATGACTTTTTCGTCTGAGTCCATTAATTCTCGAGGTATTCCAGATTTACTCCGAATTGGAAATTTACCGAAAAAATCAAAAATCGAAAATCTACCTCTCAATAATCTGCGTATATCTCTAAAAATATTGCACGTAGAAAAAAATGTCACAAGTACTTTATCCGGTGATTTCAATTTTCGAAAAAAAATGTCTTAAGACTTTTTAATCAGTGCCCCTCGGTTCTCATGATATTTACGATTTAGTCGGAACTAACAATTGAGAGAAGAACTTTCTCTCCCCGAATGATTGATTGTGAAATAGCCATGGAAAAATCGTTGGAAAATTAAAAAAAAATCATTGTTCCAAATTGAATCACTGACCTTTGACAATTTCTCCCCCTCGTGATGTGGCAGCAATGTTCTGAGCGATTGAAATCCAGCGTTGATACTCTGCATACGTCGTCTCTCGTTGCTGTTGGCGATTTCTCGCCTCATCCGTTTCTCCTGCTCCATATGTGTACGTTGTGTTACTCTACCACTGGTATCACCACTTGTACCACTGCCAAATGAATTATTCTGTCCACTTCCACGACTACCAACGTTTTTACCCGATCTAAGTGTCACTTTATCACACTCCTGAGTATCGTTATGCTCTTTAGTCTCGGTATCGGACAGTGGATCTTGCTCTTGGCTGTCAGTTACTTCCAGAAGTGTCACTGTTGCCAATCCACTCTCGTCCAACTCCTCAGTACTGCAAACAAACAATTTATCATAATTTTATTTATTAAACTCAATTACTCACATCACATCAATCGATAAATCAAAAAAAAATTTTCATTCGTGAAATTTATACTGCAATTAAATATTATTATTAAATTGTTTAGAAATTTATTTCTGCTCAATGCTATCTATAAAAATTAATTAATAGTTTAAATAGATAACTCAATAAATTAATTGGCGGAAAAGTGGGAAATTCAGCGAGTCTTCAATTAATTGAAGAATTTTCATATTTGATTTTCAATTTTGATAACTGAATGGGGGCGGGAGTGAAATGAGTATGGGGAACGTGGGGGTCAATCATCTCTTTTCTCCATTTTTTTTCCATCGACAATAAATATCTTTGAAAAAAAATACTGTAAACTGCGGCCCTTGATGGAGTATTGTCTCACCCCGTTGGATATTTGATTTACGACGTGGATAAACGAGAAAGCGTGTGGCCTGTCTGTCTCAATGAACTTGAAAGAGAAAAAAAAAA
>NW_011887848.1:351689-354806 GCF_000806365.1 Fopius arisanus
TAGAATCGAAAGATGAGTCTTGATTGTGCGGTAACTCTCGATTTATCTCATTAACGGGCGATTCTAAGAGAAAATGTCATCCGACATTTTTTGTTACTCGCGAAATTTCTTATGAAAAATGTTGTACGGCTTTTATCGTAAAAATACTTGTTGCAGAGTTATTCTGGATGGAGTGGAATTGGATCTCCATCATTGACGTTTAAAATTCATTCGGTTTATAAAAATTCAATCGATAAGTTCCTAATCGATCCGGTGTCCATGAATTTACCGATAAAGAAATAATAACTTGTCGCTCATTGTCAGAGTGCGATTAAATTCCACCCAACAATTGCCCCACACGTAGTTATTCAACCAAATGATACATGTACGAGAAAAAATTGCGTCTCAAGTTGGTTACAACACCAACGAAACAAAATCAATAAACAATTGTAAAAAAATACTGCGTACTACATTTTTCCGGAAACTTTCCACTCCACTCGGCAGAAATTTTCAGCATTGTATTAAATTCTCAAGAAATTAGACAATCCCTAATTAACTATTTAATTTCATATTTTACTTTAATGGAGAAAATGCATGATTTACGGAATACTAAACGTTTCAAGAAATACTTCTGAATCTAACAATGACAGCGAAATTTTCACTGATACCTTTTTTGTAGCTCTCAATTTCCTCGCCAAAAAAGGTACTCATCAAAAATTCGCTATTTCTCTTAGATTCACCGATAATCTCCGCAGAGTGGTCTAGCGAAAAAATCGACTTGTTCTTTACCCCTCGTCTGGTATTAAATAATGCACTCCTGAGAATGACAAATCAATTGCCCTCGTAGTTTTATTTTTTTATGATAAAAGAGAGAGAGTGAAAAGGAAAAAAAATCAATAACAATCAATGCCAATAAATAAAACCGACAGAGATTTCCGTGAGAGATCGGCAGTGACAACTCCTCCAAGTACCAGAGCATGTTGTTACGTACGAGTAAATAAGAAAAATGTAAATAGAAAAAGTGTGATTATTATCGATGTGAAATTGTGGATAAAAGTGGGTCGTGGGGGCAATTGCACGCACAAGTCTAATGTTATGTAAACAACTTGCTTTATACTACGAACAATAGGTTGTACCGATCAGGTTAACATTTGCCACATGTTTTGCAAAGTTAGTACCGACTTTTTGAGGTTTATAATGCCATTAACATTATTCTCGGTGATTTATACTCGTATTTGTTCGTCAAATATTGTCCCTGGATTGAAGGAATTCGTGTTCATGTCTCACCATAATTTCGTAATTTTTGTTTCCATCACTCGGAGTTCACTGATTAAAATTTAATTCTCAATATTTCACGATCTAACGATGCGATTCCAATTTTTCACGTGCCATTTTGATCATTGAAAAAATACCTTCAAAATTAGATGAAAAAAAAGGTTTTCTGACTCTGCTAGCCGCGAGTTAATGTCCGCAGAATATGTCGAAGTAACGAGGTGGAAAAATGAGCTGTTCCGATTTTCGCATTTTTTGAATTATCGGTTTATTTTGAGAGCTATCGATTTGGGGTGAAAAATCGAGAGGACTTTTTTGTAGCTGATTAAATTTCAAAAGAAAAAGGTCTCTGACATTTCCTCCCAAAATTGGTAATTTCATCACTAATCGATATTCACCGAAACTGAACAATTCGAGATGAGAACAGCTCAGAACTCACGAATTCAAACTCAATCCCAACTACCTGCAGATCCAACGACACGAACTCAATTCACCAGTTCTCATTTTAACATCCGAAAAAAAAAACTTGAAAACCAATAAAAACATCTCGATTTTCACTCAACGAATCCCGAGTTATTCCCACCTGAAAGCCCATCGTCATCAATTCAAAGTTCTAATTGGCTGTGGTAATTCCTGTTTCTCTGGAATTTCCCCAAAATTTAATTCCCAAGGATTATTCAGATCTGGAAGACCGGCAAAACGACGTAATTTCTATTTTTAAAAAATACCGGTAGAAAGGGGGAGACAGCTGTTGGTATAATATTCCATCCGAGGGGTTCAGAATAGGGAGAAATTTTCTGATAGAATGAAAAAAAAAGGGAGATCCGGATGACGAATGACTCAGCTGTGAGGAACCGTGACCTTCCTGGACCGAAATAGAACACAATAGTCATCACCGCGATGGAGTCATGAAAAAAATTTGTAAAAATATTTAAAAGAGGAATTAATCATCCCAGCGCCATAACCCACACGTAAAAATTCCTCTCAACCATAAAAGAAAACTATTCACCGAGAAGATCATTATTAAATTTCCCCCTCAATTCATTTTCCCCCCATTATAATCGTTAATTGTTAATAATCCAGGTGTGGAGCGGCGAGAGATAATAAGTGGACTTTGATAATAGTTTTCGAGGAATATCTTTGAATCTATCAGACAAACATTTTCTTGTAAATACATTGCTTGTCCTGATCGAAATTTTAGCATTTCTATTAGATTCCCAGATATTCCGCCTAAATTCGGATGAAAAAAAGAAATTGTCAAGAATTCTAAGAATTCTCTTAATTTCCCTGTCTTCTTCTCATTTCCGGAGAATTTCTGAATCGAAATTTTCAGTTTTCAGGGACTTCGTCCTGAAATAAAGAATTTTCAATGACAAAATTCCCGGGAAAATAAAAAAAATAGAGAGACGTTCGAAAATTCTCCGGGAATCCTCAAAAAATTTATAACCATAGATAGACATGTGAAAATAAACAGCCTGAAACCCAATATGAACAACTGGGACTTTGGACTGTGAAAAATAAAAATGGAAAAAATAAAAATCCTCCTGCCACCGTCGCCACCGCATTGAGCTCGTGTTTCATTCATTATTATTTGCCGCAATCTGTGCTTCACTCGTTCACTGATTCATCCGGTCTTGCGAGAGCATAGACACACACATTTGTACCGAATGTAAAGAGCGTTATATGCGCTTGGGTTCAAGGTCGTGATGTCACATGGCTCAACCAATGGCTCTGGGTGGCTGCACCGCCTGCACTATTTGCCCACTAGTCGATATCCGGCTTTCAAATATATATATAATTTTTTCCCCCGTCTGAACTATTTATATACATCGATAAAAATTTTGGGATCCATTTCCAAGGCTGGAA
>NW_011887848.1:357011-359284 GCF_000806365.1 Fopius arisanus
TTCCCCCACCTACCACCCACCGCCCATTTCGCGGCCTCTATTTTACACAGTGATGCAACATAACGAAATTATTTTATCGGCCAAGAATTATTCATATGTTTTTTCCATTTCAGTGTTTTCACACGACATTACCACTGCTGCCTCAATACATATTTATTATCTCATCATTTCGACATTCTGATATTCCTCTATTTACTTTAGTCCGCGGTTTTATCTCCGTGGGGTACGGATTTTTTTTTTTCTTTTTTGGGATTGTTTAATCAATTTTTGGGGGTTATAAATATTATGTGCCCTTGAATGGGTTATTCGAGTGGAGGGTAAATTATAATTAATAGAAAATGAGAAATCAAATTTTTATTTTTTGATTGAGATTTACGAAAATTCCAGGATTTCGATATTGCGGTGAAATATTGGAATTGACGGGAAATGAAAATTTTCTCATGGGATTTATCAGTTTTAGAGGCGCTAGAATTTTGGAATTGATAATCCGGGTGGCGGGATAAACCCACAGAAATTGTAAATTCCCGGTGAATTATCCCGCAAAACTAATCGAAGTCACGGAAAATTTTTCAATTTCATCTATTTCCAAAATTCCATTCCAATTAAACAATATCCACAAAATCATAAAATAAAAAGAACTAAAAAAAACGGATCGAAGATTACAAAAAATGTGACAGAAGGTCGAAATAAATTGACACTATATTATTTTCAGTTTAGTGTTGTGGAAGAATTGTCATAAAATTGTGATCAGTCCAGTTTTTTTAGGGAAATTCGAGACTTCTTTTTTTTGGGGTGACTTTTTTTTTGCTCATCGAAGGTTATCTCACGTCTTGTGCAAAGAGTAAAAAGTCATCTGTCGAATGAGTTCTGGGATCCGTAAGGGCAATGTGGGTGGGCGGGAGAGGCGAGGGGAAGAGTAAGAGGAGGAGGTGGGAGGGATGAGGAGGAAGCCAGCAGATAACATCCGGTGGGAATTCTCGGCAGTAAACGAATCTGTCGACAGCAGACGTTAGACACGCGCTCAAACCGAAGGCCGAAAGGGACACTAAAATTGTTTTCTTTTTCCCCGTTTTTCCTCTTTTTCCTCTCGTCATTCCACCCATTTCCATTCTCCGCTCGGACGATCCGGAAAATGTCAGAGAAAAAAATAAAAATAAAATCGGAGAGATTGGCCTGCATTTCAAAGAGCAGGCAAATCTCTCGATCAAATCTCACTCGATTCAATTGACTTTTCCATTTGGTCTGCGGTCTCTTTGTAAATTGAGAGTCGAGGAAAATGTTTTTCACGTACGTGAAAAAATTTTTATTTCATCAATTTCATTCCATCGATCGGTCAACGCGGGATTATAATGGCGAGGGGTGGTTTGACGAGGATGAGGTGTAGGACATTTTTGGTTGGAAATTTTGTCAGCTACGGAAATGCTATGGGAATTTTTTTTGATAGAATCAGTGGTTCTGGAGATATTCACGGAATAGTGGGAATAGATTTCGGATTTGGGCGCGGATGGTTCGAGCGTATCGAGTGATAATTATTGTGTTATCTCGTTAAGGAGGGATTTCAGAGACAGATGGTGTTGACATTTTTTGTCGGAAATTTTCCACTCTATCGAAAATGCTCTATCACATTTTGCCCTAAATTTTCGCGTTTTCGAGATATCCTTGAAAATAATGCTCACTCGATTTTCCTTACCGATTGCGTGATTTTTAATCTTCTGATTGTTATTAAATCATCCTGACACCGAGTTTGAGGAATATTGTTGTCAAAAGAACTACCGAAATACCCAAATTCTCTGAATTTTTCCACTTATTTTTCTACCTAGAGACCCGAGAGTAAATTTGTGGATTAAGCATTCAAAAATGGTAAACGGAATT
The DNA here is from genome assembly GCF_000806365.1 of Fopius arisanus. NCBI lineage: Eukaryota > Metazoa > Arthropoda > Insecta > Hymenoptera > Braconidae > Fopius > Fopius arisanus. The sequence continues at coordinate 358,884 of NW_011887848.1, forward strand.
CATGGCGTGAACAAAGACTTCACGTGCTCCAAGACCGAATAAATTCCAAGGACACGAAGCAGTTGGCAAAACTTGGTGTAATAAGGATAAAAACTGGGCAGAAAATTTTGAGTACAGGTAGTGGCTCCAATGGATACTTTTCAAATGGCAGATTTAGACCCGCACGTAAGCAACCTTTTGACCCGAGGCGTGACAAAAAAGTGAATAAAAATTCCGTTAGTTGTACGACCCGCACATTTCACTGACTCCCAAAGAAAATAAAATGTTGTGAAAATAAGAAAATTTGAATGATTCCGCACTGGGAAAGAGAGACGAGTCTCCCATGAATTGTTAGTGAAAAATTGACAATCTTTGAAAATTTTTTCGATATATTCAACAGCGGATATATTTTTAACCACCAA
>NW_011887848.1:360164-386716 GCF_000806365.1 Fopius arisanus
AAAAAAAAAAATAAAGAAAAAGTCACGTGATGCACGAGTGCAACGTCCCACACACGTATTCCCCATCTCGTATCTCAGACTATTTCCCCACCCCCGGTGAAAATAGTCTGGCTGATGGAATGAAGATAGAAATAAAACAACATGTATACAGTCTGTAAATTCTCGATGCGATAAATGGTATGAATGAGGTCCCCTGATTCTCCAGTTCAGTCTCACTGATACTAGCCCATTTTCTTCCTTTACCCACTTGAGAAAATTACCCTTTAAATTTCAAATGGAAAAATTCGATATTCCACTTTGACGTACTATTTGCTTTCTATTATCAGTTATTTATTATTTTTTTCATCCAATTTATACTGGGGGAGGACGAGAGAATTTATTCTATTCAATTTGATCTATGACTTTTCAAGAGGAAAATTATTTTCTTGGAAATCTGAATTGTTCCACCAAGCAATTGTTAATTTCAAATGTATTCGTAGCGTAGATGATAATAGGAGATAATAAAACATAAAAATGATGAGAAAACAAATTTTGATAAATTTCAAAGATATGAAAAAAATGAGAGAATTGAATCAGAAAATCTCATAATCGAGGCATCAAATGCATCTGCTACTGATAATCCGCAAAAACTTATTCCTTGAGACATCTCCAGTCTCAAGACAATTATTTACAAATTCAATAACTATTCCCTCAATACTCCATCGCACCGGTTACATAAATCAAAGAGACACGTGACAAATCGAATATTATATTCTATCGCATTGTCAGACGATTCCTCACAAGTGTCAGATTTTCACGTGAACTGGCGCCCCAGGTGATTAGCAAAATGGAAAATCGCAGGAACAATTTTCTTTATCACTGATCTATCAATTTTCCAACCAGATAAAAATTAGAATTCATAATTAACCCAATTAGACGCAAGTGTCCTGTGTGTCGAATCAGATAATAATAATCTCCCAAAACAACTCACAACATTCATAAATAAATTATAATAATTAATTATGACTTTATAGTCGAGTTGTGGTGGTCAGTAATTTATAGCGACCGACTTGAAAACTTTACGGACGTTTATTCCGTCGAATCGAGTCAATTAGAATTATTCCCTTTGGGTAAAACTTGCTCTAACGGAGAACTAAAAAAAAAAAAATAACTTCAGGCAAGAGTTTCGTTTGTGGAGTTCAAAGGGGTTGAAACTTTGGACATGTTTGTTTGGGTGAATCGTTAATCCCAAGTTGTTGAAAAGTTCTAGGGGTTGAATGATTTTTTTTCAAAACATCCAGTCGAATAAAAAAAAATCCACAATTTCCGGTATTAATTATCCAATTATTTTCCCCCAGAGAAATTCGCTAAAAATAATTCCAAACTCGTGATTCCCCCATTCATCCTGCGGTTTTCTTATCACAGCAATAAAACCTAACGTATGCGCACTTGCGTACTATTTTATCTAGTAAAAAAAAAGAGGCGAAAAAACGTCAGCTCATGCTGATGAATAAATGCATAACCCATATCACCAGTTGAACAAACCGCAAGGGGTTGCACTGGAAAAAACACCGGATCATTCCGTAAACATTTGAAAAAAAAAATAAGCCCGAAACAAATCTAATTAATCACTTCTTCAATCAGCATAAACCTATGCCCCCCTCCCCCCCGGCGACTAAAATAAAAAATGAAAAATTCGTAATCAGCGTACCATAATTTTTATTTACGCCAATCATAAAATAACATTCGCGTCAAAAAAGTGGATAATTTGGGTCACGAGATAGAGAAATAATTTTGAATAATTCATGGTGAATAATTAACCCGGGGAAAAACCCGATGATAAAATTGGAGGTTTAAAAACTACGGTGTGAAGTCGGTTTATATCGGATATCGATTCTGATTGGTCGATGTGTAGCGTGAAGTTTGAGGGAACAAAAGCGCGCCATTTTCAAATAACTCAGTGGTAAATTCTGATGATCGAGTTCTGATTGATCGATGTTCGACAGGCATAAAAATCGATTGTATATTTGTTTACTGATATTTTGTTACTGAATTTTTTATTAGCGAAATCAATTATATTCACTCTGATGACTGAATTGATTTTTATTTCCATTTTTCTTCACAGAAGCAAAATGGCGCCTTCGGTTTATGCAATTACTCATAATTACCGGCAATCCAACGATTGATCGGATTTCTCTGAAGAATTTATTCAGAGAATCGTAACAATTTATGAATTTTTCATTTATCATTCGTCATCGCATTTCGCTCTCATAAATCCGAGCGAAAAAAATGAGAATTATTTGTGTTCCAAATAATTAATTTTTCAATGGATAATCTGTTTAATATTCAATTATCAATTAGAGATATTAGAAAAATGGCACTTTTTTCCCTAGTACCATAAAATCCTCTTTTCACACGTGTATCTAATCCCATTTTCTCTACATGACGAAAGTTGGCCGAGACTTTTCGTAGAGTGCAATAAAGTCGAATTTTTTGACTAGTACCAAAAAATTTTCTTTTCCCACTGAATGCAATAAAGTCGGATTTTTTCACTACAACCATATTATCCTCCATTTCCCCGAATCTTTCAGAATTTCCGAATAATTGACTGACGAGGAATTTCCCGAGTGCTGTATTCTCACTAACCCATGCCGGTTTCAAAAGATTGTAAACAAGAAGTCGAGGGGGAGGTGTAGGGGCCGGCGTGCTTCGAGTTATTTATAGAAGTCGATTATTGTGCAACAAAACGCGGCTTTACGTAACATCGTACACACGCCAGTCGGCCTGTCGGTCACTCGGCCGCTCTTTTGCGAAAGACAACTTTCCTCATTCCGTTAGCATAAAATGAGAGAGAGAAAAAAAATATATATCCAACTGTCCTCCCTGTGCACCTGAATATTCGCAGGCACTTGGGATTGTCACGAGCAGGGGAAAATAGCACGCGATTGATCAGAGACACCAAGTGAATTAAACTCGTGCACTAGGGTAGAAGACGGAAAAACACGTGTTATATTTTTCTGACAGGTTGACGTACCCGACGTCCACTCGTTTTTCGCATTAAAGTTTCGCTATTTCAGAGTGTACGATTTTCCCATATGCATTTACCATTTTATCAGTCATGTACATCGGCCTATTTACTACCCACCATTTCAATACACCTTTTAGCCGTGTCGATTGAATTCAGCGGGTGGTTGTTTTTTTTTTCGCGGATGATATTCCAATTTTTCATTACTCTGGTGAATAGATTTTTGGCTCGATCTACTCACGCGATAAAATGCGAGAAATGTATATTTGAATGTTTTTCGTAATTGAGTGAAATATCGAAAAATATTGATTTCAGGTAAAAACTCTGGGTAAATTTTTTGTAGCCTATTAAATTTACAAGGAAAAATGTCTGATGACGGTCGCCTCTAAAATCCACATTTCCCGAGATATATCGATATTTTCCTCAACTCAAACCCCAAACAGGAAAACAAATCGCGTTGTTTTTTTGCGAATATCTCGAGATCTACTAGAGATACGTAAACTTTTATCATGACCTCTTTATCCGAGATCAACAAGACCTACAAAAAAGCTCCCCACAAAAATTTCTCTATCTCCCCTAGATTCCGAGATATCCCCTGAAATTTCACCAATTACCTCAATCGACCCTCTACCCTCTGCCAAACTGTGAAAATAGAAAAAATTCTCCGAGCTCGTTTGATTTAATGGCTTTGTGATCACGTGAATAATAATTCCGCGAAATGGATGGGAGAAATTGAAGAATAATCGGGCGTTGGCTTCGCAAAGGGGCAATTGCCGGAGGAAATGTTGAATTCGCGTGATTATTTCCATTCTCAATTGTTAAAAATTTCGCAAATCTAATTTTAAAATGAAAAATAATGAGAGGAAATGTTTGATAGGGGGGAAAAGTGGTCGGGCCGGCTTCCAACAGCTGATCCCCGAAGGGGGGAGGGCAAACCAAAGACACAATCATCCGTCATACCGTGATATACGCCTTTCCCACCGCGTCACTCTCATTACGTCACTATCGCCTGTCCCGTTTTAAATAAAATTTGCAAAAACCCCGAGCAAATCGTCTTTATCTCAGCCATAAATGAAGGGAAAATGCTGGGACTTGATAAACCCCGGGGGGAACAACCGGAAGTCGTTAAAATTACGGAACAAAAAATCAGAGTGGAAAAAGAAATTTCTTTCTCTTTCCCTAAAAAAAATTGCTCATTCCAGGGGACGCTAACTCAAGACGGCTCAAGTGAATTTGAAAAACTTGAGTTTCGTTTCGAAGGAATTTTTTGACTTCAAAATGACCTCTGACACGTTAAAATCGCATCGCTGAAACGGGAGATATCCGGGATCAAGTGACAACCCGTCAGCACCAAAATCACCAGGAAAATTTCTCTCGAGTGTTGAGCCAATTTTCAACCCAATTTCAATCCTTCGAAAAATATTTATCCAACCCCGAGAAATCCTGGTGATGTGTTTAATAAATTTTCAAAAACTCACCCGAAAAACTCAGTCTCCTGGTCTTCGGTAGTCTCGACAATTTCCTCGATCAGAATCCTCTCGTCACCACCAAACACTGACATATCTCGTCGTTCCTCACCCACTTTTCACTAAATTTCACTAGCTCGTCGTCGACGAAATAACTCTCCAACAACCAATTGAAAAGAAAAGAAGAAAAGAACCCGTCACAATTCTCCAAAGATATTGGACAACTGCAACTACAAAGACGAGTGGTAAAAAAAAAATCGTCAATATTCTGTTCCTCCACTGAATCCCAAAAAAATGATTTTTTCACTTGTTCTCGGTCTATCCACTGCACTCAAGTTAATAACTCTTGCAATCCGAAACACCTGGGTCTATTAAGCAGTTTCAAATGTTCAACTTCACTCGGTTTTTTTTTTAATTAATCCAGGGGTCAATTACTCGGAATTGATCCGTATTGGCGTGCCCTCAGGGCGCCAGGAAGCGCCGCACAACACCAACCGATTCACTTGAAATAAATCCCCACCTCGCGATTTGAATGTGACGGTAAAATACAGAAACAAAAAATTTAACGAAAATAAACAGTCTTGTTGGTTATCTCGTAAAGCACAAAGTCGATGGTAAATTTTGTTTTCTCTTTTTTTTTTTCTTCTCCTTTTCGGCGCGTAACCGAGATTATTTAATCCACGGGGGAGAGCCACTCCGGCGGCGCACAACACAACGCCCGAACGCGTTTTGTAATGGCGATCTTTGGCGGGAAACAGCTGAGGGCCCCCGCGAAATTCGCCCGACGCGAATCACCAGGATATCACTCCGCCGCCGGTAGCCAGGGCTGTAGCTACATCATTTTTATTGACGAGCTCACATTTTTCACCGGCCACCACCTGCAAATCAAATATTTCATCAATTCAAAAAAAATCTATCTACTTCATACTAATACTAACAAGAACTTTGATAATAATAATTTTTTTCGCATGATAATCGAAATTTTCCATTTATTTTTAAATAATCAATATTTTTTATATCTCTTTTTTTATTAATAATTATTGCAATAATTATTATTTTCAATTTACTTTGTATTATTTTTTCTTTCTGTTTTTTTTTTTATTATTTTACAGACTTGAGAATTGTTATTTTTTAATTCCTATAACTAATGCTATGTTCATTCCATTGTTTGAAATTACCCAGAGATGATTGAATGAAGAATTAAAAATAAAAGACATGTTGTTCTAATTTTCCTCAACCGATTCCCCAAATAACAAACGAAAAATAAATCCAAGAGACTGATGAACAAAATGGACACTTCCTGTGAATAATATCAATTGTCCTTCGATTAAATATTATTTAGCCCTTGATTTTATTCCGGAACGACGAATAATAAAAAATGGCCGAATCATGCACTTGCCTCGTATTTCCACCCACTTTATTGTGTGCTTTTATTTTATTTCATATAAAAAAATAACAAAGAAAGGATTAAATACCGGTTTAATTAAGCCCCGAACACTTAAAAATCCTGGAGCCCTCTGAATACCCCCGATAAACCAAGCACAAGCCGCAAATAAAGTAAAATTCAAGTACAGACTTGTCACGTCCTCAACAATTCACCGAGAATTCCCAAAACAAACAGTCACCTTGTTTACATTTTATTACAGCACCGAGGTACGACAAAGAAAGGAAAACAAAGACCAACTCGCGATCTTACCCACCCAACGGAATCCAGAATTCCATCCAACAATCCCAAAAATAACCTCAAAGTCCCAAAATCCCCTCCAACGCCCCGCGAGCAACAAAACAAAAAGCGATCGCCAAAGAATTCTCAGAAATAAAAATCCGAACAAAGCCGGCAAAAGGATGTAAACCCAAAAAATAGAAGAACGTTCATATCGTGAAAGTAAAATGAAATAAGCTAAATTACCCCGGGTGCGTTGTTCCAGGCGTCTCCCCTGAGCAGCGAAAATCGTTTGTGGTGAAAAAGTCGGAAAAATTATGAAAATTTTGAGAAAATCGCGTGATAAATGGGTGGAGAGTCTCTGACGACAATAAATTAACTGATAAAAACAATCAGGAATGGCTTATTGTTAGTGAAATGGTGTAGACGACTGGGGACTACTTGACTGTCGCGTGTTTTTACGCTAACGTTGAGGTGCGACCGCGCGGGAAACATCTGCCAGCTGTCGAAGGCCCCGCCCATCACTAACGCCGACTAAATCCCCACCACAGGTATCCCCACTAGCGCCCCTCTCTCGAAATCAACCTCCCCCTCCTAAATACGAGAAAGACCAGTTCTTGGGGTGCGCAGTGCGCACTGCGCACTTCCTACGCCAATTTTCTCCCGAGGATTTCACGAGTTTTCAATCTTACGCACCACCTCGGGGTCTTCACACCAAAAATATTTGCAACAAAAATTTTTCATTAAAAAAATATGAATGGAGATGGGGAATAATTATATTTTAATTACTTTTGATGGAAAGGTAGGGGAAAATAGATTTGTTTGTGTGGAAGATTTAAGATTTTATTAATGCAATTTTTATTGGTATTTCGAACATAATTTGTGATCAAGTGATTATTTTGTTGATTCGGTTCTTAATGGTTTTTGAATGATAGGGAATATTAGTATAGATGTAAATAAATATTTGTAGACATCTGGGAATGATTATTAGGGTGATGGATTATTAATTGATTTTCCAGTTTTTTAAAATAATTTCTATAACAAATAAATGGGAATTGTTAATCATTGAATTTGGGAATAAAAGGAGAAAATTGGTTGTGAATGGAAAATCAATTTTTTTAAGAGAATTGCCAGTTTCAATTAATTAGAAGATATTGATTATTTAGTCGAGAGCAAAAGATAAACCATCGGGGGGTGGTATTTAAAAATTGATCACCGGAACAACAATTGTTGCCCGGTGGTATATCTGGGATAAACTTCAAACGATAAAGAAGGAAATCCGAGACATCCGGAGTTGTCAGATGCCGTTAGCCTCTCATTCCTCTCCATTATAAAAAAAAAATCCCGAAAACTCAAAAAAAATATGAAAAATTTTATGAAAACCATCAATGGAAATATTAAATCTAAAATTCAAAAATCCGAAACCGAAAAATTCTGCGTGTAAAACATTTATTCCTGTATTCCTCATTTATAAAACCATAAATACAGAAAGAGTCTGAAAAAGAAACGAGACGATTTCTCATAAATACTGCGAGATTCCACTATTGAATTCACTCTGCCATCGGATAAAAATACGTAATTGCCATTTGTCTTTATTAGCGATAAATCATTAAACATTTACTGTAAATTATATCGAGGAGTAACTTAACGTAACGTAGAATACGTGATTTTGCGTAATTTCTGATGAAAGTCTCTCACATTTTTATTCCAATTGAGAAATTATTTTAGACACCTGCCCACAGATATGACCAACCCTAGTTATTTTTGGTTGCCCTTTTTTTATTTCAATCTGTTCGATATTTTTTGCACAAATTTTTCACCTTAATCATACCCTAACGTAGATTTTAATTATTACTATCAAATTAATGTACTCTATACCGTACACTTTCTCCTCAACGTAAATAAGATCATTATTGCCGTGGAAAATAAAACCATTAGCTTAAGAGGTGAAAAAATCATCAAGTTTTCCTGGAAATCTATTTTAGGACAGAAGAAATACATCATTTTCGCAATTTTCACGATTTCCACGAGTTTCCACAAACCTCACAAGTCGAGTTATCGGAGTTTTCGGTGAATATCTCAGAATCTGAAAGAGTTATCGGAATTTCTGTATAAACCTTTTTCGTAGGTCTCATTCTACTCTACAGAAGAGGTCCTGATGAAAATTTCGGTATCCTTCTGTGATTTCAAAATATTCCCCGAAAACTTGACTGGGAAACATTGACTTCAGCCTTCACCTCTTGGCTATTGAATGATTTAAGAACGAGATAGAGATTTAATTGCCTTGAGCTCTCTGTTTTTTGTATGAAAATTCGAGTTATGTTTCAGATCTTCCTTCCATTAATTAATCAACCATTATTCATTATTTTGTTGTTCACGAGGTTCTGGAATAAACAAATTCGACCAGAAATCCATGATAAATTCGATTATTTCCTTGAAAAATTTTAATCCTATTGCATCTGTACAGTCGCAGTAATGCACCAGTGTAAAAATAACTGTCCTACGGTGGAATAAACTCGGCGTGATCCCAATAAATAAAGTGCACTCGAATCGAGACAATTAAACAATTACCAACAGATTGAAAATCGTTTGTTTTCACCTGTTCGTGATTTGTGGTCGCTTAAAAGCGTAATTATCTCCCAAACGACTGAATCCAGAGAAAAACATGAAGATAACTTTTTCGTAGCCAACGAACTTCTCTACGAGAAATGTCCCACAACTTTTCCTCTAAAATCACTCATTACGGAGATACTTCGACGAGTTTTTCCACTCCACTACTAAACAATTCCACACATTTCCATTAAATCCTACGAGTTAAAATCTATCGGACTGAATATTAAGTGCTGCATTGGCTCTCAATAATTGCATACTTCAGCATTAACTGCCACTAGATATAATATTTACAAGGTCGTAGATTACAAGGCCATTCTTATTCCCATATTTACAACGATTACTCGGATAAATGCCTTAAAACAATTCTTGACTCCTTGGAGAGTGCCTATGGATCGAAAAGCCAGGGATTATCACTTTTTCCACCTCGAGATGTCAGTAATGAAATGAAACGAAGAGAGCTCGAGCTCAATTAACTATTGCTTCAGTTCATTTCAATGGCACTATATTTATTTCACCATTAATTAACCAATCGGCAACCAAGTGACAAAATGAGATGATTCGAACTGAAAATGTTTGTAATTATCGATTTATCTCGAAACCCATCGATTTCATTAGAAAACAGCAGAGAACTTTTATTTCCAGAAATTGCATAAGCTTCAAGAAAGTCCTCTGAAGTATTCATGTGAAATTGATAGTTTACGAGATAAATGGACAATTAAAAAATTGACCTTTCAATTTGTCGTGCTTTACCCCTTGTTTACTGAAATTTTCATATGAAAGGGGGAAAATAACGTGAAAACAATTCTCTCAGCACCTCCACTTCACGAGAAACATTGGAACCCTCAATCTAAACCAAAAATATCCACCTGAAGTCACTTCCCTAACAAATATTTGCCTTCAGAAAAACAATCCCAGTGGAAAAATCAAAGAAAAATACGCAATTATTCACTTATTTGTAGTCACACGCCTTATCTTATTCCATGATGTCTATCCTACGTAAAAAAAAAATGGATAATTCCACGACGAATAATCGAAAAGTACCCAAAATGAAAACTATTCTAAATGTTCTATCTTTGTTATAATATTTTTTTCAGTCCTAGTTTTAACCTTTCCTGAGCTGGATTAACTTTGATTTTCAACTGTTGTATCAGATCGAATATTTTCAATGATGGGCCAACCTTGAAGCCTGTTAGATCTATGATTTGGTCCTTAGTTAATGTGAGTAATGTTTTACCGTCAATTTTACGCTTGCTAAAATTGTCACAGTACGTTGCACAATCATTGACACGTAAAAACTGGGCAACATCGAATACATTCCACTCGTTCGGTACTAAGTCACCATTTTCGGTATTTCTGTGCCAACCATCCGCTATTCTGGGAATGTATTTTCCACTTGTTGTATTCACCTGTAAACAAAAACAAAAACCAATGTCGAAAATCCGTTGATGTAGTAATTCCAACAGTTCTTTCTCCACAACAAATTCCCCTGAATTTTCATAATCCCCCAGTTCAAATTAATCAATTAAAAATGTCATTACTCAATACATCAATTAATTAATTAACTCCTAAAACCTTCCCTTTCTAAAATAACTGATAAATTCAATTCATGAATTTCGATTTAAAAATAAAAAATTTAATTGAAAATGAAATATCGAGAGAACAATAGGAATTTTTCCCAATTAAAAAAAAACTCACATTAATATAAGAAGTAGCAGTCCTCTCCTTCTTGGGCACCTCCTTGTCGACCTCACCAGCCCCCTGTCCACTGGTGGGACTAGGCAACATCTGATCAGGCCCCCCAGGTTCCTCAGCAGGTTCAGGTTCACGTTTGACCTCCTGAGGAAGACTCTCGACATCCCTCCTCTCGATCTTGGTGGCAATCGGGGGTTCCACCTGCAGAAGTTCCTCCCCGGACTCCCTGGCAGCCCTACCCCTACCCCTGAGTCCCCCAAGTCTCTCACTGTGCCTGAGAATATTCTTCCCCACAACCTTTCCCTTTCTGACTTTCCTCTTAGCCTTACGCTTGAGTCCCCTAGGGCTCTTAACACTTGGACTCTTAATAGCACTCTTAACGATTATCCTGGGTGCCTCGAGTTTGTGATCAACAAGATCACACCATCCAACAGGATATATGTCAGGACTCTGGCAATCAAGCCACTGATCATACTCGTCCTCCCATCCATCAAAATGCACCCTGAGGAGTCTTCCAATGACCCTCGTGATCGTGGCAACACAGACAAGCCTGGGATCCATGAGATCAGCAGCCTCAAGCCTCATCCCCTCCACGAATCCATGCTGAGGTACATCTCGATTGAACAACTGTACAGGAGCTGGAATTGTATTGGATTCACTGAGATAACTGTCCCAGGTGAATGCTGTGGGATCATAGCCCTTGGGTGGAGTCAGAGGTAGCCCATGCTGTGCACAAAAACCAATAGGAAAAATACAAGGTGAACTGACATTGTAGCAGAACCAATCAGCACCACTGGTGTCCTCATCATAACTATCAATTCTTATCATGATATAATCCTCCTTGAGCACTTGCATGATAGTAGCAGCACAAATGGCTGATAAATTGAGTGGATCAATTGCCTCTATCTTCATTCCCTCCCTGAACGTGTACCCCAGTGCGAGATGATGATTCTTTGGCACATGAAAGAGGCCCTCAGTGGCATCATCCTGAGACAGCCTCCCAGTATCAATTCTCTCCAGATATTCAGGATAAGCATCCAGTGACTGACCCACTCGTTTAGCCCATCCCACTGGATGAATCAGAGGTGAATCCTCGTGACACCAGAATCCATTGTCCTCTGGGGATGAATCGTAATATCTCACATGAAGACGTTTACCCACGATTTTATAAATTGTCGCCACTTTAACCTGCGATATTCGATTCTTATCTACAACCTCCAGATGCTGGCCACACCTAAATCTCGATTTCATACTGTCATTGACTTTGTTGTAGAAATTTGTTGGAAGTGTTCTAGCACCTGTGAGTCGTCTCATGAGGAAGTCCTTCCAGTCTTTGTACTTGTTGGATATTGAGTTTGGTGGTATGAGTGGTTTGCCAATCGTGGCACACCATCCCACTGGGTGAATATCATTGGAGCACAAGGATACCCAGAAGTCCTTCTCTGAGTTGTGGCCAAAGCCCTCGTACCTCAGTAGAGCACGATAACCCGAGATCCTGAGAACTGTTGCAACCCAGAATGAGTCGGGAAATGCCTCGCACACTTCGTCGCAGTCAGTATTCTCCACTTCGACTTTCATTCCCACTGTTATGTTGTCCCATATCTCTGATATTGGTGCGTGCTTGAAGCAAGAGACTGGTGCAGCACAGAATCCTGGCTCAGTGAGCTGGGGAGTCCAGTCGTAGCTGCCAGCCATGTCAGCTGTTCTTTTTCGTCTCACTGGAAGCTCATCAGGCATCACTGGCTCATTAACCACTTCCTCCATCTCGTTTTCACGTTTAATGCAGTCGTTGGAGATTGTTGAGTCCTCCTCGTCGCTTCTCTTGGGTTTTGTCTCTTTTATCAATGGCTTTGGAGGATTTGGTGTCTCTGCTGGTGGATCTGAGCTCGTCGATGTGTCTGATGTGTGTGATGGACTTCTCGTTGAGTCTGCGTTGGTGCTGTTGTGCTCTGACGATCTGGCACATGCACGACTGCAAAATCTACGCTCTTTTGTGTAAAATGCGTGCTTCACACCTATTGCACCACATTTTTCACATACTGCGATGCCGTCTTTGCGGATTGGAATGAAATTGAGATCTGTGTGGGGCTGGTAAGCTATTGGGGTCTTCAGCACTAGGTTTGGATGCTTTATTGGCTTGATTTTACGATTTCTACAGCATTGGGTTGTCTGGGTTGCTGCGTTGTTCACTACCATTTCCATCTGCTCTTCCTCGATGTAATCGTCCAGGGTGAGGTACTCACTCATTTCTGGATTATCTTGCTGGGGTTCGTACTCCTGCAATTCGATTCGTTTATTTAATTCCCTTCTACCCCGAAAACTATTGATTCAACGAAAAAATGATGAGGTACTTTTTTGTATTTCTTTGAATTTCCGAGGAAAAATATTTATTCATATTTTCCTTTAAAACCTCTACTTTTATAGATAAACCCATATTTAACACGAATAATTGAATTATTATAGAAAAATTGAAATAAGAACGAATGCATTAATTTATTACAAGTGATTAATCATTTTAATTCATAAAAATTCAGAGGGAATCGATAAGTTCAGTTTTGTTTATCAATTTGACGATAAAAGTATTAACAAAAAGGTTTTTTCTTTAAATCTGCAATAAAATGTGCGATCCCTTTTCCTCGCCGTAAATCAATAGAGTCATTGAGAGTCAAATCGTCGATAATAAATCCCAGGAAAAGGTAGTGAGGTAATAAAATAGTGTAATTTACGAACCACTGGGAATTTCCACTTTTACTATCTTACCTGATGCATGTCTTGTCCATCAGGAGGCTCCATGGTTTCTTCAGTTTCCGAGCAATCATTAGTAAATTGCTGTGGCATATATCTGACCATTGTTGTCTGTGCCATTTGATGATTTCTAATATTATCAAATGCATGGGATCCATGAGTGAAATATGGACTCTCAGCCTGTCGTGGATCCAGCATTAGCTCGTGACTAGGTTCACCATGGACCATCATGTCACCCATCCATACCATTCCCAGTTCGGGAATACCAGGGATGGAGGCGTACACTGGATTCACACAAACATTCATTCCTAATTAAAATTAAAATTTATAATTTGTTAAATCATAATTTAAAAATCATAAGATTGGGGGAGACATATTCGAGTGGCAATATCTTCAATTTATCATCCAAGAACTGCATTTTTCGTCATTTATTATCGAGTAATTAATTAATTTATCTATTATTTATCGTTGTTCAATTAATTGTTCGTATTTTTTTTGTTCCTCATGTATTCGCTCCAAACATTCGACTGGTTTTGAAATTTTTTTCACCGAAAATATCGAGGTAGAATATTGAGGTGGAATTTATAAAAAATTGTTGTTAACAATTGATGAAATTTATAATTATCAGCGGCGGGACATTCAAACGATCCGAGAATCTCTCGTTTATTCCGTGAAAAATCGACAGAAACGCAATTCCTTGAATTCCATTCGCCTATTCTCCCCCGAAAAAAATAATCCCAAAACATTATAAATTAAATCAACAAATCAAGGGTTTACAGAAACTATTTCTACATCCGAATTACTAAAAATATCATTCATTTAATTAGACGAATTGTGATTACTCTCCCCTCGAATCAACCAGCGTTATGAATCTGTTTCGTAATTCTCAAACTAATCTAAAAATCCATCAGATGTTCCTGATTAAATCAGTGTCATTAATGACGAGGAAATACTCGTAATTAGAGTGACGATAACAGTATTTTCAAGTCGACAGAGAAATGGAATGAGAGACCAGAAGATAGTGATTGATTGGAAAATTTTTTGAGGTGAAGAAAAATGTTAAAAGACGAAATTTTGGTGATTTTTGTGATTTTGATTTGGGGCTAACAAAAACAGGGGGTTGAGGGGAAATTTTGGGACGCCAGGCGTCGGACAGAGCCCCAGGTTCATTTAACCTTTTTCCAGGGGTGGGGGAAAGTCGGGACAGGCCTCCGAGTCATACGAACTGTCAATTCGAGGGTAAAAAATAGAAAAAATTAGGTAATTGTGGGAGTGGGGGGTGTTTCAAGTGTTTTGGTGATTATTTTAATGGGATTATGTGATGAATGTGTTTACGAACCGTTCGGTGCCTGCATGTCCATGACAAAGAGTCTCTGACGGATTAATCGAGCGATTCCATCCGTTATTACTTTTGCTATTACCGCAACCAGTGTCTCTTGCACTTCATACTCTTCTTCACGATCAATTCCAGATACATTATTGGCCGGTGATTTTGTGGGCCGACTCGTGGATTATCGCACTGGAATTCTTCTCATATTTTCTTTTTTTTTCGGCTTTTCGTTTTTTTACTCTTTTTTGAGAGCACTGCACCACTGGTCGAACTATTGGGCAAAACATCGAGCTTCACGCGTTCACCGCTTCATCCCCTCTTTCTAGCCCCTCGGATTTCCGGCGTCGCGGATGGTTTTCATGAAATCGCGGGAAATTTGAATTCTCTTTAACTCCATTCTTTACGGGTTTGTTAGGCCTTTTTTTCGCAGAAAATTCATTCGTTTTTCATTTGGGATTTTTCAATTTTCAATTTTTTTTCGATTCTATTTTTTACGGGTATTTTGGAATTTTGGGAAGTAGGTGCTTTTCAATTTCAGGAAGTCTTTATTTTCCTCAGTGGATTTTTTTTTAATGGAATTTCAAGTTTAATTGAAAAGTTATGAATGACATGCGAAATTAATTGTGATTAGTCCCTGATTATTAATTCCATCATTTTTTTAATGAGAAAATTGGTATCATAATTTATTCATAATTTTCTTTGACTAGAAAATCGTGAGCCAATGGATTTGAATGAACTTTGACTTTTTCAAATTTTTTCATTATAATTTTTAACTTCAACTCCAAAGTTATGAGATGCGGAATTACTGGTCGTGTAATGATAAGGATAGCCTTGCCGACTGTGGAAAAAATAATTAAATCAGTCAATTAGATATTCAAAAAAAAAAATCCCCCGCCTCCTCGAAGATGTTATGTGCCTGATACGTGACTTTCAGTTTCCAATCGACAGTTTGTGCGATATTCACGACGCAGATATAAAAATTGAATTGCTACCAAGTAAGAAAATTATTATTGCTCATAAACGACAGGACCCATATCCCCAGCAACCAGGTTCGTCGAAAATTATCAGACCATTTCAAATTGTTCCCACAAACATTAAAAAAACCATATCCCACCTGTACCGCAAAAATGTTGAGAAAAAAAAATGTAACTGCAATTCCCGCTGAACCATTTGAAATTCTCCAACTGTCGAATTGATAAATCGCATCTTAAATTCGCAGGAAATGAAATTCTAATTTTTTTTATATAATCTCCAATGATTCTTGTATTTAATAAATAAAATAAAAATGCATGGAGAAAAAATCGAATCCAGAAAATAAAAAAAAACGCTCTAAATTTCCTCAGATTTTTTTTTGTATATAATATAATGATTTTCATTTCCTAATTAGTGAATTGAAGAATTATTTCTAATTAGAAAATAAAAATGATGAAAAACGTTATAACCTTTTTGCTTCTAAGGATGGTCCCAACCGATCTCACCCTCCAGGTGCCCTGGGGTCACGTGTCGGCGTTGTCCTGGGGATTGTCTTCAAGGCCAGGAGTTCTCCTGGTCCATGGTACCCAGGACAACGCAGGTTCGTTTACTCGTCTGATTCAACTCCTCCCCCCGACGTTCCACTACGTGGCCATCGATCTCCCAGGGCACGGCTTCTCCTCGCACTTCCCCCAAGGTATGAACCTGGACTTCTTCAACTTCGTCCTGACCATCCAGTACGTCCTAAACGAGCTGAAATGGAAGAACTGCTTCTACATAGGGCACAGCTTCGGTGGAACACTGGGAGTCATGTTCTCCATTCTTTTTCCCGGTCGACTCCAGAAGATCGTCACCGTCGACTCCCTCATCCCCGTTGCCTACGAGTACGAGCAAGTCCCCGATCGTCTGAAAACCGTCTTTGATGCCACCCTCTTCGACCTCCAGAGGAAGGAACCAACTCTCTACACCAGGGAACAGGTTCATTAATTCAATAATTTCGTTCTCGCTTAATACCTCTGGATCGGAGGGAGATACAGGAATTTTTATCATGACCTTTTCGGTAGAACAAAATGAGAGCTACAGGAAAGGTAATTATAGAAATTTCTGTATCTCCCTCAGATCCGGAGATATCCCTCGAAAATGACGTCAATCGAGTTGTTGCTTTATTTTTTTTTGCTGTAATTTGCAATTAATTTGCAATGAAATTGAAAAAATGTATTGAAAAAATATATTGAAAAAATAAGGAAAATAATGAATGACCCTTCGGTCAGGTGCTCGATGCAATAATGAACAAGAGACAGTTCAGCCTGTCTCGAGAAGCAGCTGAAGCCCTGATTGTGAGAGCTGTCACTCAAGTTGGGGACAAATACAGATACAACCGGGATGTCAGGATGAGAGCTCACGTCGGCCTTTACTTCGTAGAGGGCCAGAACTTCGAGTTCCTCAAGCGTCTCAGGACTCCTGTGATGGTGATAGTCGCCAAGAATTCCTGGTTCGGACTCGTGAACAAACTCCCAGTGGTGATGATGTACGCGAAAAAATTTTCAGACGTCCTAACCCTCGTCCACGTCGACGGCAATCACGATGTCCATAATAATAATCCGGAGAGAGTCGCCCCACACGTCCTCTCCTTCTTCGGCAACGGTACAACGAGCAAATTATGAGGAACAGATATTTTCGTGATTATCCCGTGGATAATTTATTTAATTATCTCATTAACCAATTCAAGATTCAATATCATTTCATTATAGTTGAATTGTTTTCCATTTACATCGGCTCTAATTATTACAGCCGTTTATATTCCTCAATTCTGTAATTATCCAACTAATCAATAAATGCAGTTATTTATCTAATTGAATTGTCTCTAGATTCTATAATTTCTAGATTATTTTTTACTACGAAAAAAATTCCAAAGGTAATGTTAAAAAATTGAAGTAAATTATTTAGAACTCTATGCTATTATTTATAAAAATCCACTTTAATTCTCCCCAATAATCCTCCATAAATTTAAATCATTGGCACCAGGATGTTAAATAAAGAATCCACATTATAAAAATCACATAGAAACATTTATTACACCCATACATTTCACGAAAGGAGAGTAACCCTGGTAAGTCCCTTCATCTGTAAGACCTTAAATCTGACATTCTCGCGCCTCTGGACAATGCCCTTGAGATCATCCCCAAGTACAATAGCTGAATGATTCATGAATGAGTTGTCTCTCCTGGAGCTGATGCAGTTGTCATCATCGAGATGAATAGTGTACCAGCAGATGAGAACATTGGGAAGTACATCCCCCTGGATTATCCCAAAATCAGCGACCGCAGTTGTGGCATTGCCCTCGTCAATCTGGACGAGAACCCTCTCCTGGGTGACCTCTTCGTAGTTATAGAGTGTGGAGTCAAGATCAAATCGTTGCCTGCAGGAGTAACGATTGACAAATTCACCGAGAACGTAGTCAGATGATCCAAGTGATCTCTGAACATTATTGTCATCAACGAACACCATCCTGGGAAGATCCTCGGAGTGTACGAGCTGACCGATGAGAAATATCTTACTGGGGAGCATAAAGCCATCGGTTGCGAGGGTGAGTCTCAGGGCGTCGTACAAACTGGGTTCACTCCAGTCATTGATCTCCCCTTGAATGCTGAAATTGTGATTGAATATTACATCCAAACACCTGTCTATCTCGTCGATGCTCTCGACAATACAGATCCTCTCCTTGTCGATTCCACTCTGATCAGCGATTCTCAGGATCAATTCACCCAGCTGCTCAGTCTCAGCGTAACAGTACACCCTCAGTACATCCTCATTCCACTTGAGCATCTCCAACCCATAAACTGGAAATGGACAGGCGTCCAGGATAAATCGGCATCTGTTGTCTCTGTGGGACTTGGCAACTCGGGATATGGCGGTGACGTAGTCCTCGTCATTCAGGAACATTATGACATGCTGGGGGATGAAGAAGAACCCTTTGCACCTTCTCCAGGTTGAGTTCTCGGGGCTCTCCTTTGGGAACTCGTAGATGCAGTGCAATTTCTCCTGCCACAACTCTGTCACGATCTTCAACTCCTGATTCAATTGGCACTTCACTGGCTTGTCAGCGAATACTGCGAACTGCCAGCATGAGTCCTCCTCCGAGGTGTCCAGGATATTCTCCTCATCGAGTTGAAGCCTGAACCACGTCACAACACCGTCGATCATTCCATTCCTCTTCACCTTGACTGAATGAATATTTTTCATGCCCTGAGTGTGAAGTTCCTTGAGTTGAGTCAAATTATTGAAGTCCACTCGAAGTACCTCGACAGGATCTGTCATGTAGAGTGTCTCCTCCTGCTTGAGGCTGATGGCATCGTAATTTTTGTTATCGGAGTAGATATCGATCCCTGTGAAATTCAGGGTGACATCGGATTTGGCTGTGACAAACGACATGAAACGAATCTGTGGACTCTCGACAGCTGCGGCGAAGACAGTTGCTCTCATGGGGAGGACAATTCCATCATCGGCGAGGAGGTGTTCGTGGGCATGGATGAGACTCGAGAGGACGAGTTCCCCGAAGACTCCAGCATCGAAGGTCTCCGTGACGATGAGCCTTACCCTCTGGATGATGTCTTTAGGAACTTGGAGGGCTGTTGAGTGCTGGGGGAGGAGTGTTATGTCATTGCTGTTATTCCTGGAGAAGACTTTGGCAGCGATCAGGGACATCTCTGTTGAGAGCTCGCAGGCGAACACCCGGAGGGCTCCAGAGTCCCTGGCGTAGAGGGACAGGAGACCACTGCCTGTACCGATGTCTAGGACTGTTGTGTAGCCCTGGGAGATTTTGTTGGAGATTGCTCTCTCGTATCTCGTGTTTCGGACTCGATCGTTCAGCATTGGAAAATGCCAACGGTCTATCAGCAGGTTATAGGCGTAGTCCTGGTTCCACTCGGCGGGGAGGAAGTCTGGGGAGACCGATAGGGCACGTCTTAGGTATGGAAGAGCCTCTCTCGGGGAGTCTTGTCTAGAAGAAGAGACAGAGATTTTTCTGGGTGTCAAAGACGAGTTGGCTTTTTTATTTTTTGTTTCAACTTGTAGGCAGATCAGCAGCTGATCAGCCTGAGGAGCTGATCTGATATTTTTTGGGACTGACTTTTCTTAAATTTAATTATTCCATCAACCAACCTGTCATCTCAAATTCACCTTGCGGATGATTAAAATAATGAACTAAATTCTAGAAAATAAAACCACAAATTACCTTATCTCCGGAAAGAAAAGAATGTTATTGATATCTTATTGATGTACCTCAGGTAATGTGCAGCGCAATTATTGAGCATTCGTGGATTCTCCGAAAAAATCTCCAGAGATCTAGTGTAGCACAGAACAGTCTTTTCAAAGTCAACCTTCTCCAAATCCATTCCCCACTTGCCTGATAAAAAATCAACAGTCAAATAAATTCGAAACAAAAATCAAAACATCTAATTAAATAACAAGTATTTCAGTTACTGGTCAATATCTCATAAATGAACAGAGATACAGGAATTTTCGTGAATACCTTTTTTGTAGAGCTATAAACGGTATAACAGAAAGGTTCATATCAAAATTTCGGTATCTCCTTCCGTTTCAAAAATATTCACCGATAATTGGGACTAATCAAGACATTGTTGAGATCAGTGCAAGAAAGAAGAATAGTTATTATTAATTAATAAGAGGTTTTGTTTACGTACACAGGACATCAGTAAATTCCTGCTCGACCTCAGGTCTTCTGTCAGGTGCCAATTCCACGACAGCAGTGTAATGAGCATATGCATGACCGTAATTACCCGCCGCCCTCAGCCTTCTCGCCTTCTTCAACGACTTCTCCACGAGATCCTGTATTTCCTTCTGCATCCTCAACTAATCTACTATAAATAATTAAAATGAAAATAATTATATCAACACCGAGATGTTGATGTTTACCGGTCTACCTAAGGGGAATCCCCACCAGACGACCGTAGCCCAGGGTGGAGATAAGCCCTTACTTTTCCAACAATTGGCAACTTTTAAAATAAATAAAAAAATTCATAATAAAAAATTAATTAACAATCTAGTGAAAATGAGACTTGAATTAAATATTCTCCTTAATCATTGATTTATCTCGAGAATCGTCAGTCCTATGCGAGAAAATCAAAAATCTATTTTGAAGCTAATTAAATTTCCGATAAAAAAATCCTCTAACATTTTTTTCTAAAATCAATAGTTTCCAGGATATATCGATTTTTAAGACAGAATACACGATAAATAGTTTGTAAGCTAACTTTAAACAATTGGTAAAAATTCAAATTTTCCCACGTCGCTGGAATGTGCATCGAACAAAATCACGACTAGTGCGCACGAGGTACATTTTAGGTTGATTTTCAACTCTGAACTCTCGAAAGGTACCAAACAGCTGATCCATTCTGGCGTTAGAGAACCCGCAGCAACGACCACATGTTTGTGCCGCAAAGTGTCGCATAATTATTGTAATTCCCGGGCAAGTAATGACTGTGATTCCCCAAAAATAATTCCAATAAATTGTGAAAACTGGAGTGACTGTATTTCGAGTAAAGTGGAATGCGTTAGAGCCCTCGTATCCCGGGATAATCGGAATAATATCGCATAACGTAGACGACATTGCGCCCCTTTTTTCAATTTTTCGTTTTCCTTTTTTTGAAATAAAATGGCTGACCGTGATAGCGCATCGGAGAGTGATTCGAGCTCGATTGATGGTGGCCCAATAATGATGCCACCCTCGCCGGTAACACGTGAACAATTGCAGAAGAGGATTGAGTCACTTCAGCAGCACAATCGTGTCCTCAAGGTTGAGTTGGAGACGTACAAGCTCAGGGTTAAGGCACTCCAGGAGGAAAATCGTTCGCTACGACAAGCCTCTGTCATCATCGTGAGTTTGAATTTGATGACGATACTAATAATAATGATCAATTAAAAGCAAAACGATCAAGACTTTCCAATTAAAAAAAAAGAAAGCACCAGACAATGGAGAACAAATAATTTATTGAATAAAAACTCTGGAAATTTTGTATTTCAGCAAGCGAAGGCAGAGCAGGAAGAGGAGTTCATCAGCAACACTCTCTTGAAGAAAATCCAAGCCCTGAAGAAGGAGAAGGAGACCCTGGCCCACCACTACGAGCAGGAGGAGGAATGTTTGACGAACGATTTATCCCGAAAGTTGAATCAACTTCGCCAGGAGAAGTGCAAGCTCGAGCAGACGCTGGAGCAGGAGCAGGAGTGCCTGGTGAACAAGTTGATGAGGAAAATCGAGAAACTGGAGGCTGAGACCCTCGCCAAGCAGAGCAATTTGGAGCAGCTGCGGAGGGAAAAGGTTGAGCTGGAGAACACACTCGAGCAGGAGCAGGAGGCACTTGTCAATAAATTGTGGAAGAGGATGGATAAGCTGGAGGCAGAGAAACGCATGTTACAGATTAAGCTGGATCAGCCGGTATCTGATCCAACATCACCCAGGGATCTCAATAATGGTGATACAGCAACTAATCTCAGCACTCACATACAAACACTGAGGAGTGAAGTGGCTCGATTGCGACATACACTTCTAATCTCACAACAAGAACGTGAGTTCATGTCGTTTTCCATTTAATCTAACTTAATTATTCATTTATCCATTTTAATTAATTTATCCATCGATCTTTAAAAACCTCTAGCTCAATCTAAACAGCTGTTTACTTCTTCTCGCATTCACTCGACTCTCTCTAGCTATTTTGGGAAATCTTCTCTTAACTGGAATGCCAATATTTGTATTTTTAGATACCGAAAAAATGCAACGGTACGTCAATGAGGAGAAACATATTCGTGAGGAGAATTTGAGACTCCAGAGGAAATTGCAGCTGGAGGTTGAACGCCGTGAGGCACTTTGCAGACATCTGTCAGAGTCTGAGTCCAGGTAATTTACTCTAGCAATTAAAATCAAATCCACAGGTATTTCTCAATGTTTTTTTATTTTTATTTTTTCAATAGTTTGGAGATGGAGGAGGAACGTCACTACAACGAAATCGTAATGTCTGGTAGCAATATTAGAAATCGCACAGTATCGAGTCCAGTGCCATACAATCCATCTCCAAGCTCATCAAGACCTCTCAGTCCAGGTGTCAATGTCGTTGGTTCGACATCTCGTGATAGCTTCACGTCCAATCGATGCTTTGCCTGTGGTCAGACTATGATGATACCATTTTCTAGTTCTCCACCACCAGCAGGCGTATGTATTCGAGTTTATAATTAATTCCACGTTATTCCGAATGCATAAAATTTTTTATTCAAATTTTTCGATGTATCAGGCTCACATAGGACCAGCCCCAGGTAGACGCACTTCGGACAGATTTGTAAAGCCAGCAATTCCCCCAACTATTGTGAGCCCTGGGGTACCACCTCTAGCACCACCAACAGTCAATACATCTGCTGGCTCTCCCATGGACATCGCCAAAACATAAGTTTCCCCTCATTACCCTATTCCCATTGACATATAATCGGTAAAAGGTATCCCTCTATTATTTTTCGTTTATTCATATTCGTATTCACTTCTGAGGAAAAAATACGTTTTCTTCTCTCGTTTTTTTTTTTTTTTTGGAAGACGAAAGGGGGACGTTATGATATTTTATTCGTATCGATCAGAAGAATTATTCACTGGAGTCCTGACGCAGTCTCTGCTCTCACGCGATTATCTCCCACGGCAGTTATTTTAGAGGTAAATGTCATAAGATATTTTTTGTTGCTCGGGAAATTTCGAATGAAAAAGTTATTTACCATTTTACTCGGAGATCACCGGTTCTCGAGGTAATTCGGCTACTCGGAGGTGACTTGAGAAATTTAGGAGCGAAGGGAAAGGGTGATGGGTTTATCTCGCTCATCGCCAAGAGAACAAGTTGACTTATTACACTTTATCTTTTGCTCTTGAAATTATTGATTGCATGAATTAATTTGAATAGCTTCACAGCTGGGGAGTTAATCGCAGTATTGAATGCCCACTAAACTCCTCAGTTCCTAGACTCCCCACATTTTTCCTCGCTCGAAGTTTAAGTGATAATCGTGTTTTTTTTTTCAATTAAAACTTAAAACGAAAAATGAAAAAAAAAAAAAATAATTCTCACGAGTAATCCAGTATCATAATGTCAAAATAATTGAATGTTTGTGTGTGTCGCTTGTACGCTTCCACAGACCTTATAATCTCGATGTAGGAAAATTAAAAATCACTAGGAGCTCATATTTTCAACGAAAGCAAAAGTCATTAAAAAATCTCATTACCACTATCCAAGCAAATAAAGTAAAAAATAATAATAATAATAAATCAGCACGAAAGTAATGAAAAGTCCTAACATTTCAAAACAATAAACAATTATCCCCGAGAGTAATAGAAATAACAGAATAAAAGATTAATGGTGATAAAGTTTGAATGTTAAGTCTTGTATACCTATATTTTTCTCGTTTATATGAAATCGCCTAATTGATAAAAAAAAATGTACTACTATGGATTAATAACTGTGTTGAAAGTGGGTATGTTACTGGATCAATTTAATATTTATGACTAAATATTAAATTATTAAAAATACGAGTCATGGGACGTTTATCCACATCTAGAAATCAAATATAAGGTCATGAGGATGGGTTATACGAAATTATAAAAGTGTTAGTGAGTGTAAACTGATTTGAAAGCCTCAGAATCACATTTTGCTGGTGTTTTCGTGATTATCGTTGTCTCGAGAGAATGAAAATTCAAAATATTATCGATTTTACCTCAGTTTTGTTCGCAAGTCAGACTCTGAGACAAAATCCTAGCTGCACGCGGAGGTTGAGGAGAAAATGTCACTAAACATTTTATCTGGGAAATTAAATTCTCCACAAAGAAGGTGTAATCTTTTACGTAGATCCACCGGCTTGTGAAGTATTCGCGTTTTTCTCTCCGATTTGCTTCTACAATTTTTTTTTCGATGATTTTAGGTTTTTAATTATTTTTTATTTCATAATAACTGGTAGCTTATGGGTAAATGAGTATATATGGTGAGAATACGATGAGGATTATTGATACTCTCGAATTGCATCGTAAACTGCCACAGAAAACTCGAAGACAAATTAGTTTTTTTTTTCGATTCGATGAGCATTTTTTATTTTTCGTCGCGAGTTGCCATTAGAGGCACCTGTGACAATTGCAGATTTAACTGTCGAAGTGGTAGAGCATTAC
The DNA here is from genome assembly GCF_000806365.1 of Fopius arisanus. Classification (NCBI taxonomy): domain Eukaryota; kingdom Metazoa; phylum Arthropoda; class Insecta; order Hymenoptera; family Braconidae; genus Fopius; species Fopius arisanus. Next base: position 384,852 of record NW_011887848.1, read on the forward strand.
GAATTTGCCTAAAAAAAACAGAAAGTCCAATAATTCATGTCTCGATAAGACTGTAATTATCTCGACCCCGAATAGTTGAGGAAAAAATAAAGAAATTTCCCTAGAAAAATGATCTTGAAATCAATAAAAAATTTATAATTTCGTGAGCAAACAGTAGATGTTGTGATCTCGGTGCTTAAAAAATACAGTGAATACTGTAAAATCCAAGAATATTATTGAAATAGTGAAATTTTACTCGTTTGCAGCACAAATCGAGCTTTTAAAATCTCGAAAGAAGCATTTCTCATCGTAAAAATATTTAAATTATAGTTTCAACATTTCCTAATGCATTCTCGTGAGAAACAATAATCTGTTACTGATTTTATCATTTTTATTCGTGTATTATAATTATTCTTTATGTACCATCACTCGTTTTGCTATTACCTTTGGTTTTAATGAGAAACAATAAATATCTGAAAATTGAGGTACGTGTTGAAATTAATCGACTCCTTATTTTATCATTTTTATTATTTATCATTTGAATTTGGAGAGATTTATGTGGTTCTGCTGACTATTGTCAACAGACCCGTCCACATAGCGAGGGAAATTGAGTCCTCGTAGGTGCTGGGCCAGCTGAGGATTTTGTCCAGGGGCCAGAGAATCCCCTTCGGAAAAATCACCACAGGTTCAGTCCTGTATAACTTCAGCATTATCAATATAACGAGTCCCTACGGAACAAAAAAATCATTTCAATTCAACAAATTTATTATTTCGTCGAGGAAGCATCTTACGTTGAAGACTCGAGCTGAATAAGTGAAGAATAACACAGCCTTCGCCCTAGCCGACATCCTGACTGACACTGCGAGTCCAAATATTAAATAAATAATCATCAACAAGAAGAAAATAGAAATAATCCTCGATTCATCGTGAAGTGACAAAATTTAGTTCAACATTTTTATTAATTACCAGTTATCTCGAGAACGATCGATCTGGGGTGAAAGTGTTACAGAACTTTTTTGTAGTGTATAAAATTGATGATAAAACAGGTCTAATGAAATTTCCCTCTAGAATCACTAGTTTCCGAGATAAATGGATAAATAAAAAATGGATAAAACTCTGATGAACTCAGATTATCATAGATAATTCAATGAAATTTCCGAAAATCATCAAACCTAGATTTTTAAAATCCTCTCTGAGTTTCGTATGCTTTCTCTGCACCTTCGTGTATCTCGAGAATTCATCAACCATCGAAATACTCGACATTTCCTGTTCCAATTTGATCATTTCACTCCGCAAATTTTGTTCCCCCTTGGGCTCAGAGAAAAACCACCCAACGATCTGCCAAAAAAATGTGAAGAAATAGCAATTAACAATTCAAAACATTGCCAACAACAACTGATTACCAAACAATTGTAGCACTCACGTATTTAATCACCGAAGGGATCACATACGAGAATAAGTACAAGGAGGTAGATATAATGAACAAAGTGCTCATCTTAACCTACAGGCAGCACTAATTTGTTATTTATAATAAGGATTATAAGCAAAATTGGAGAATTTCCACAGGTTATCTTTCTTCCTGTGAGAGGACAGGTAACTAACGAAAGGGGCGCCACATAAATTCAAACAGGGAAATGAAAAACAGCTGTGAATAAGGCCCGGGTGGAGGGATTTTTGCCCGACATGTCCCTAGGGAATTCCCTAGAAAAAACGCGTTTTACGGGTAACTAAATGCCAGCCCCTGTAGGCCCTCAAAAAATATAATGATAGGGTCAATCGACAGATCATCATTTTTGCCGGGCCGGTAATTAGGTCTCAGGGGTGGGAAATTGAGGAATGAACGTGTAAATTACGTTCAAAGAGACCCCCTAGATTTCACCAAGATG
>NW_011887849.1:0-10623 GCF_000806365.1 Fopius arisanus
AAATCCATTGAGGCTCACTGTACTTTTCAACAAATTTCCTACGCCCAGAGGACAAAGAGTTACGCCTCTGATAAAATTAAAAGTTGTAACCAAACAAGAACAAATTGTAAGTAACTTAAATACTATTTTATAAAACTTCATTTTTGTCATTTAAACTTTGAATTGTATAGAATCAAATAAAAGATCACTCTAAATTGTCAAAGGATCAATTGTTAAAAAGGAATATCAATTACACGTTGTACAAAAGATCGGCCTAAATAAACATTCTGAATAGACATTGAAAATCTGGCTTAGAAGAGTTGAAAGTATCCCTCTTTCCCAGACAAATCTTCCAGAAACAAAAAGGAATATGAGAACTATTTGCAACTTATAAGGAAAACCTTCGACAAACTTTTCAGGAACGAGTCCATGAGCAACACTCCGACTCAAATTATTTTTATTACCGTTAATTCGGAGGCGCATTTATTTTAACAATAAATATCGTGGTTTCCCGACCACTAGTCCCGGACATAACAAGAGTAATTTTCAAATATTAGGTTATTGAGGTAATCAATTTTAACTGAAATAAAATTTTTAATTTGGTTGTTATATTCAAATCATTAAATTATTAACAATCGATTCCAATTGTTGAAGAGTAATTCACAAATATTAGGTTATTTAGGCAATTAATTTTAACTGAACTAAAATTTTTAATTTGGTTGTTATATTCAAATCATTGAGTTATTAACAATCGATTCCAATTGTTGAAGAGTAATTCACAAATATTAGGTTATTTAGGTAATTAATTTTAACTGAAGTAAAATTTTTAACTCGGTTATAATTTTCAAATCATTAAATTATTAACAATCGATTCCAATTGTTGAAGAGTGTAATGTCCAGATTATTTTCAACAATTCAATTAAAATATAAATAAATTAAATATGAAATATGAGAGCCGAGCCAATGAACAACCGCCACGGAAGTTGAGAAACTCACAAAAAAACCGCCAATGACCTCAGGGGAATGTGCAACGCTGCATTCCACAGAGGCCATTGCAATCAAAATTTAGCAACTCACAATTTTCCCTAGCAAGTAAGGCCAGGTTAATAAACTCAAAATCAAAGAGGTGGCAATCACACCACCTCTCCCACTCCAATAAATTTCCCAATCCTCGTGAAAATAAATAGAGGAGCCTCCCGAAAAACGCCAGTCTGAAAAATCCCGCTCCCGAAAGAGCTACAACTTCCTTCCGTCCGACTTTTGGCTAGTATTTCGGAGTTAATCTTAAATTAAATTTTCGGAGTGTTCCTAAATAATATTAGGGAACATAAATTAGCAATTTTTCGGGGATACAGAATCCTTAAACCGAGAGTAAATAATCTCTTGCAGATTAAGGGCACAAGTAGTAATTGTCGGTGAATGGTGGGTGTGACTCAAAATTAACTATTAAGTGACTATTAAAAACTATTGAGAGCCTGGACTCAAATTAATAAATAAAATTCATCAAAACAACTAAGTGAAAGACAGGTATTTACCTAAGTATCTGTGATAGTGTACTGATTGTCATTTGGCAGAGAAACGTGGTGAAATCACCCTAAGTATTCACATTTTAAGAAATAAGAACCGATCGGAGTGAGTAACCATCAAATTGTAAAATCCCCAATAGAGCCATCAAAGATTGCAAGGGGTTCCTTAAAATTCTAATTACTTTCACCAATCAATGTAAATCGATTTAAGCGCTCCAATAAAACGCAAAGTTGTACGATTCAAAATCCCCTTTTTTTTCATTCATTCATGATGTGGCGCATATCTTTTTCCACTGCTCTCTTTATACTGCCTACAGGTCTTTCTACATCACCCATCTTCTTATTAAAGGGTTAAGGGTTAAACGCTCCCCCTTGGATTCCGAAGAGACCTTTGTTGCCAGGATCCTTTGCACTGACAACCATAAAACTCTGAAATCGATCTTTTATTTCGCCAGCAGTTGCTTCACTCTACGAGAGCAAATATTTTAATTCATTACGATAGTTTCTCTTCGTCTTCACGTTATTCTTTTGTTTTTTGTTAAGCTCAATTCTTTATCAACCTTACACCTTGTCTATTATTCGTTTTTACTACTTTAAGACTGAAATGTACTACTTCCCCCTCTATTACTCTGTAACCCCCTTGCTATAGGAGTAGCTTAGTCCTCCTTAGAAGCAATATCTAAATAAAAAAAATCAAAATTATTATCCGGAATTCAGTTAATTATAATTGTTGTCGAACAAATTTAAATTAATTAGTAGTCAGAATTTAAATATTTATAATTGTTGTCAAGCAAATTTAATTTAATTATTATTCGGAATTCAGTTAATTACAATTGTTGTCGAACAATTTTATTTTAATTATTATTCGGAATTTAGTTAATTATAATTGTTGTCGAACAATTTAATTTAATTATTATCCGGAATTCAGTTAATTATAATTGTTGTCGAACAAATTTAAATTAATTAGTAGTCGGAATTTAAATATTTATAATTGTTGTCAAGCAAATTTAATTTAATTATTATTCGGAATTTAGTCAATTATAGAATAGAATACTTTATTTCCTTGATGTTACTTTTCTAGTTTTACATCTACACAGGCCATCTTCTCTCATCCATTAAGTTTCATTTTCTTACGTCTAATTTGGTTAACAGAGATAAAATAAATAGCAAAGATCAATAATAAAACATGTCATATATATGTCTTCTATTCAGATTTAGCTTTCGAGTTCCAGCTCCTATGTTGTCTTATCACAGGCTGTGCCTTGTTTCCGTTTTCATTTTCATCCTTTTCTGTCCTGATCCTCCCAGGAATTATTCTCGCCATTGTCCCTCAATACCTTCTCTATTCTATCCAACCTCAGACAGAGCCTTACGTCCATCTCCATTCTCAGGGCGTTTATCAGCTTCATTCTCCATCTGTTCGGATCCATGTCTCCTCTCCACCTTTTCCACCATTCTCTATCCTCTGTTGTCAGTCTTCTCATTACCAGCTCACAGCTAATGGCATGTTCTAGTGATTCGTTCGTTTCTTTGCATGCCCGACAGTTTGTGTTCATAAATTTTTCTTTTCCTTCTCTAATTGCATTCCCGCATCTCCATCCTGCCCACGCCTCTTTTTGTCCCGATTTTACTTTGGTTCTGTGCCAGTAGTCTTCTATCTTTGGTTCTTCTTTAATTTGTACGTAGTAGGTGCAGTATTTTGAGCAGTCTGCTTTCTCCCAATCGGCTTGTATTTCTTGGTCTGTGGCAATCCATTCCATCTCGGTCAGTCTTTCTTCAGCCTCTCCTAGCTCTCTTCCTTCATACAGCCATTTAATAATTTGCTCGTCCCCTACTTTTTCTGTTGCTTCCTTTAGGGTTTTGCCCCATCTGGTTGGTTTCCCATTTATTATGTTTCTCAGTTCTTCTTTTAGACATTTCTTTGGCCACCGGTTCTCTTCCATCGAGCTTAATTTTAATAGGAACGTTCCTGCTCTTCTCTTTGCCTCTATCTCTAAACTTCGTTTGTTTGATTCCAGCCTCCAGATATATCCTGGTGTATTTCTTGTCAGTCCCATACAGGACTTAACATATCTGCTCTGGACTTTTTCTATAGCTTCTCTTCTCTCCCAGCCCCATAATTCTGCTCCATACATTGCCACCGCCTTCACAGTTGAGTCCATAAAATACATTCTTCGTTTCAGATTCGTGACCCCTGCTCTTCTGGTTTCGCCCCAGACTTTATTTATCAGTTGTTGTGTTTTGCCTGCCGCCTTCTCTGTGTGCCTTGTGTATCTGTTTGTAGGTATGAACCAAAATCCTAGATATTTAAATTCATTTACCACCTTTATCATCTGTTCCTTGTAGGTCCAATCTTCCTTTTTCCTTTTGCCTCCATTTCTAAATACCATAATTTTGGTCTTCTCTACGCTTACCTCCATCAGATTTGTGTCTGACCATTTCTCTAGGTTGTCTAGCATCTTTTGCATTTCTTTTCCCTCTTCTGCTATCAGGGCTGCGTCGTCTGCGTATAGTAGCGCGAAGATCTTCGTGTTCGAGCCTGGTCCTATCCCTGTGCCGCCGTCCCCTCTTTTCCTCAGTTCTGGTTCGAGGTCATTTATATATATATTGAAGAGGATCGGGCTAAGTGGGCACCCCTGCCTCACCCCTTTATTTGTAATGAATGCTTCTGTCTTCTCTTGCCCTGCTAGCACTTCGTTTTTTGTGCCCGAATATATTTCCTTCGTCATTTCCAGGAATCTTCCACTGATTCCCATTTGTTCCATTTTCTTCCATAGCCTTTCCCTGTTCACCTTGTCGAAGGCTGCCTTGTAGCCTATGAATGCCACGTGTAATTTGCCTCTCTTCTGCTGCAGTTTGTTGCCTATCAGCGTGTTCAGTATGAACACCGCTTCCGTCGTTCCTCTTCCTGGTCTGAATCCTGCTTGTGCTTCAGTTAATTTCCCCTCTTTCTCTAGCCAGCTGCTTAGTCTCGATGCCATTATGCTCGCAAGTATTTTGTATCCTATATCTAACAGTGAGATCCCCCTGTAGTTGCTAGCCTCATTCTCGTCGCCTTTCAATTTAAATATTGGGAGTATAGTTGCCATCCTCCATCTCCCTATCATTTGCCTTCTTCGCCAGATGTCTTGGATTAGTTGTATCAACTCTAGCCTCCCTTCTTTCGGCATTCCTACTATAAATTCTGCTGTTAATTCGTCCTCGCCTGCTGCCTTTCCTTTTTTTAGCCGCCTCATTGCCATCGCTATTTCATTTTGTGTTAGCGGTCTATCTAGCTCATTGCTTCCCGCTGTTTCCTCGGTTGTCTCTCCCTCCTCATCCCGGTCGTTTCGGTCTGCCGGTGTGTGTCTGCCTTGAATTTCGTGTTTCCTACTTTTCGCCTCTTCTTTTTCGTCTTGAGTCTTCTTCATCTCCTCTTTTTCTCCCTCTGCTCTCTCTTCCATTTCTATTCCTCTGGGCGTTTCCGCTAAGGATTCCTGCTCTTCATTGTCATTTTCCTTTTGTCCCATCCTGTCTAATTCCCCTTCTAGCAATGTGCAGAAGTGGCTTAATAGTTTTTCTTTCGTTATTTTACCTGCCAGTATTGCCCTCTTCTTCTTCCTGTACCATGACATTGCTTTCCACCACTCTGTCAAATTCTTGCTTGCCCTTACTTCTTCCTGTTTTTCCTCTAGCCATCTCTTAATCAGCTTCTCTCTCAGTGCCGCTACCTCCTTCCTGCACGTTATGTATTCGGATTTGTTTTTCCAGTCCTGGATTTTTCTAAATCTGTTGAGCTTCTTGAAGAGTTTTCTTCTCATAGTTCTGTATTCTCCATGTTTATCCCAGGTCTCCTCTATTCTTGCTACTGGTCTTCCTGTAGATGTCATCCCTACTTTTCGTGCTGCTTCTTCTATCGTTTCCACAATGCGTGCCCACTTCTCTTCCGGTTGAAGCTCCTCTTGTGTGTATTTGTTTTGCCATCGCTCTTCCCATTCTTTCTGAAAGTCGGCCGCTTTTCTCTGTTTCCATCTCAGTTTCGTCTTTTTCCCGGCTTTTCTGTCCCCTTGTCTTTCCGCCCTCTCTGTCCTCCACTCAACTCTGTAGAAGACCGGGAGGTGGTCAGACCCTTCCTGTGCTGCTATATTCATGCCTTTGAACCATTCCGGCGTTAGCCCTTGGTCTTCGGTCCTCGTTACTACGTAGTCTAGCACGCTTCCTAATCCTTCTCCTTCTGATATCGCTGTGATCTTGCCCTGTCTATCTCCTTTTGCTCTGCCATTCATTATGAGCATTGACCTCGTTTCACACCACCTGAGGAATGCCGTCCCATTTGGTTCTCTTAGTTTCTTGTCCTCTGATTGTCGATGTGGGTATGCTTCCCCTGTATCCTCCTGCCCGCATTCTGCCACCCCCTGCTCCTCGCCAATTCTGGCATTTAGGTCTTCAACCAGTATGAGCCTGGCTGGCTCGCCTCCCAGTTCTTCTATCTCTTTATCTACTTCCTTGAGAAAATTTTTCATCTTCGGGGGATGATTGTTATATCCTGAAATCACTGTGTAGCTGTGTTCTGGTGCTCTCTCGTTCTCTATCTGCACTTGTAGTCCGTATTCCCATTCTTTTATCTTCCATTTATCGCCTAGGTTCCTTTTTATCCCTATTAGATGTCCTCCTTGCGCTCTGCCTTTAACGTGCTTCCTAGTGGCCTCCTTACCTTTCCACGTGTAATTCTTGTTCAGGCTATTGATTGTTCTTTCCAGTTCTTTTCCCTCTAGGAACGTCTCTTGGAACACCGCTATGTCCGCATCTTGCCACATCTTCTCATTCTTCTTTATGTTACTAGCCCCCCGGGTGTTCCAGTGAAGCAGCACCAGCTCATGGGAGCTGTCCTCTTCCTCTGCCTCTCCCGCGAAATGGTAGCTGTGGTGGAGGCGAGTACCTCCCCTGTTCCGCCTCCTCTTCCTATTCTCTATATCTTTCGTCTGCCTTCTTCTTTTCCAGCTTCATTGTTCCTTCAATTTCATCCCAGCATAACCACGTGTCATCTACACATATCTTTTGATATTTTGTGCTCACCTCATGTCCCATCTTTCTCCAGTTTTCTCCCTCCCTCTCTATCCATGTTTGGACTTCTTTTTGTCTATCCGTGTGGTCATCTGTTATCCAAACTCCCCACCTGAGTCTCTTCAGTTCCTGCTTCCTCGCCATTATCTCCACTTTTGTCTCCCATTCTTCGAGTTCTGCTTTCCAAGATCCGTCGCCTATTCTGTCCAACTTGGAGATTCTAGCCTTCACTCCCATTGTCTCCTCCATCCATCGTTCTAACTCTTCTTTTTTCCTCCTTTCTATCAATGTGAGTCCTTTAATTATGATCCCCTTCTTTCTCTCCCTTCTTTTCATCTTTTCAGCGAACCATTCCTCTTCCTCCAATTTCCTAGGGGTAGGGTTTTTCGCGATCTTCCTTGTTTCCGTCTTCTGGGGGTTCTGTGGCTTGTGTCTCCTCTCGACTTCCGCAGCGACCCCCGACCCTCCAGGCGCTGGAGCACCATGTGCCAGGGTCCTCGCTGCTTCCGATCGATCGGGTTCCACTGCCGTTACTTCCCCCTCCTCGCCTATTTGTGTCACTGCCTCCTCATTTTCGCTCTGGGGGATCTCTCTTTCTGTTTCCCTCTCTGTGTCTGTTCTTGAGTATCCCCTTTCTGGCGTTCCTGGTGTGATCTCCCGGGCCTGTGGGATGATCCAGTTTTCCCTGGCCTCTTCTCTCACCATGCTACTCAATTTCTCATACTTTCTTTTCCACTCTCTCGCAAATTCCACCCATTCTTCCAGCCGTTTCTGATTGCTTGCCAACTGTCGCTCGAGCTTCTTGTTCTCGTCTTACACGTCGGGGAGTTGCTTCCATACTCTCTTCATCTCCTCCTCTTTCTTCGCCAATTTTCCTTGCCACGTCTTGTGCTATCTTTTTTGCCAGGTTCTCGTCTATCTGTTTCCGTTGTTGATCCTCCCCCTCCTCCTCCTCGCCCTCGTCGCCCCTTCTGGGGGAAGGAGTTGTATTTACAAGGGAGCCAGCCCATGTAGAGCTGGGCGATGTGGGCGTTGTGAGGAGTGTCCTTCTTACGCATTCTGTGTTTGGGTTTAAGGTCGAGTGTTCCTCTGGGTCGTCCTCGTCCTCATCTCCTCTGATTCTCCACGGTTCCTCCGTTTGGGTTGCTGTGGGTGCTCCGCCGTCGGTCTGGGTCCTCCCTGGGTTTCTGTTCAGCTTCAGGCTCAGCGGTGACTGCCCTTCTGGTGTTCTTGGGATTTTTTTCTTTCCCCCTACTGGGATTGCCTCCTCCTGTAGCTTTTTTCCATCCTCTTCTTCCTGATTCCTAGCCTCTCTCCTTTCTGTTGTTTGTATATTTTCCTCTTTTTCTGTCATTCCTTTTCCTGTCATTTCCTCCCCCTTTTCTTCCACCCCATTATTTGTGCTTGGGGGTTGGGTTTGTCCCTTTCCCTGGTCTTCCTCCTGTCCAGTTTTATTAAAATATGCCTCTAAATTTTTCGCCTGGTTTTTCCTCGCATTTCGTGTCTCTCCCTTTGACAGTTCCCCCTCTTTCCCTTCGTGACCTAGCCTCTTTTTTGTTTCATCTGTTTTACCTGGTGGGCGCCCTCTCTTCTTTACCTTTTCAGTCCCCGGTGTGTCCTTCGTTGCTTGCCCGCCTGTTATGTTGGCGCTCTCTTCTTTTAGTGTCTGCCCTCTCTTCCCTCCCATGTCTTCTGTTCTTTTCTCGCTCTCTATCCTCTCACTCTCTGACTTTTTAACCTTAAAGTTATCAGCCCACTTTTCCACTATTTTCTTCGTTTAATTTATTTTTCAGCTTGTCCGTACTAGTTCTTCCTGCTCTTTGCCCTTAACTTCCCTTTTCCTCCACTTTTTTGCTCGGTATTCGTTTGTACTTTCGATTTTTTCGGATTTTATTCACGCACGATATCACGCGGCTTTTGCCTCGTTCGGGCGCTCACGTGCCAATCTCAAATAATAGAATAATAATACATTATAGAATTTCTCTTCAAAATTCCCGACTCGCATAATTTCTTATAGAATAAATAATAAATAATAACGCGATTTATTATTAATGAATGCGAGTTCCATTATCACTTCTGCACTATTTCAACTTAAAATCAATGAACTATTAATAATAATTAAATTGAATTAAATATTAATATAATGCTAATTAAAAGTTCACACACTAAACTGTATTTTTTTTTTTTTTTTTTTTTTTTTTTTTTAAGTCAATTATAATTGTTGTGGAACAATTTTATTTTAATTTGTAACGTGACATTTTCCAATCGACCGAAAATGCCCATCACCTTCGCCCTTCCTCCCTCTGGCCTTCTCGCCGATACTCAACTTAACCAAAATCGGGACCTACAAAAAGGTTGCCGGGCGCCAGCTAATTTTTCTGATCGAGAAATGAGCAACTCGAAAACTAAAATCTAGATTAAAACCGAAAAACGTATCACTAACCCGTACTTATATCTAATTCAGCAAGGGGGTTGAGGGAGAGGTAACGGATGCCTGCGCTGCTCAGTATGCTAGGCTGTGGAGAGAGGGGTGGATTCGGGGAAAAGGGCGAAAATGTTCAAGTAACTAATTTTTTAAGACCGTATTAACTTTTCCAACATTAACTAAATTTTTATTAAAGCGAACCCGAACACGAGTGTCGGAAATTCCCCGGTTGACAGAAGCCAACGGTATTGCTTTCACCCGCCGTGGCGGGGATAATTTCAAAAAACGAAAAGTAGAAAAAAAATAGAAAAGGTGACCCCAGCTAAGTCCGCGAGGCCCCGGAGGGTGCTCGGGATTTCTCCGAAAATTCGGGACCCTGTAGATACAGTTTATTGCCAAATTTTCCCATTGAAAATCTCCCCATAATTCCACGAGTCCTCAGGAGAGGCTCGGGATTTCCCCAAAAAACTAGGGCCCCCTAGAAGGGCTCATAATAAATTCTCCCCGTGGATGAATTATAGAAATTCGACTACACGTACTTCCGCGGGCCCTCGGGCGAGGTCCGGGATTAATCCCCAAAACAAAATGAGTTACATTGATTATTTATTAATTTTCTATCACCGAGAAAACTCTCGGCGAGCCTGGAAGAGGCGTTATGTGAGAGCGAGAGAGAGATGGAAGATAATGTGCGAGAGAGATCGCGCTACGCCCAATGGATACGGTACGCGTGCATAAGAATTTTCCGACGGATAAAAATCCGCAACGCCTCGATGCCTCCACCGATCGGCATCGGATAAACTCCACCAGCGAGGGGGAATGATCGTGGACATTCTCCCAAAATTGGGGAACTCCACCACGTAAGGGGATCGCGATATCTCCGTTTTAGAAAAACGGGATTTTTCTCAGCACCGTTGTGCTGGAATTCACGCTCAACGTTGAGCGGAGCGGAGTGGGGGAAATACTCGCAGCCTCGACGGCATGGACACCCCTCAAGGTTACCCGAGTAAATTCCTCACGCTTCCACGGGGGTTTTCGACGGTTTCCCCCGGGATTTTCGCACGTTTTCTCGCGCCATATGACTCTAAACCTCCACAGGGACGGCCCTGTGGGATGAATAATTTCCCCACACGCGATCAGCCGTGGTTTTCGGATAAAACCATGGCTGAGAAACACTCGCGACAGCTCCACGGAGGGAAACGCTGTTCGATCCGTTGATCGAACAGGATAAATTCACTCGCGAACCGAATTAAATACGCGATCTCCAGTAACCGGTGTTACTGGGATGAATTAAAGAATTTTCCTCACCTTCCCACGCGATTTGCGAGCTGGATGGGATCCTCCCATTGTCCTCTTCTCTCCTTTTGGGCGCTCTGGGGAAAAACGTCCTGTGGTTCGTGTGTCCAGGCGATAACTGCCAAAAATGGCGGAACTCATGCCTCACCGGGACGTTAGTTCCGGTGGATTAAGCGCGGTGGCACTAACTGTCCTAGCGCGCTAATTTCTCCCCATTCAAATTCGAATGGGGGAATTAATTCGAATTAATTTTTCCGAATACCCTAACTATCGCGGCTAGTCTTTCCCGGTCGTTTTCCCCGGGGATTCGTGGACACTCTAACCCTAAGTAACTAAATCTAAGGCGGCAATTCGGGG
>NW_011887849.1:12797-18559 GCF_000806365.1 Fopius arisanus
CTCCTTGTTCTTACCTCACTAGTGAATTTAATTGAAAATTGAAATTTCACTTCACTCGGACAGCTATTAAATTATTTTTGAAAGATAATTCCATTATTCAAATCGTTTCGATTTAAATTCGAAGATATTAAAAATTGGAAAAATTTATTATTCACTTTAACCTACGATCTTTCTCCCCATTTTCGGTTATTAAAAAATTAATAAAAATGGCAGATAGATCCTTTGTTACGATCGACTATTCGGGAGACGCGGTGACCACCACCCCTATCGGGGATGCTGCACCCTCAGATAAGCATGAAGATTATATTAAGGCTCGTGACATTGCAAATAGTATTCCTCTGTTTTCTGGTACTTCTGATCATGCCTCAATCGATGAATTCGAGTACGCAATCAGAGCCAATAAAAGATCTATACCCACCGCAGATGGGAAGAAAGAACAATATATCCATCAAATATTAAAAAGAGTTTTACCTCCCGCTAAGAATCTCTTAGCCAACACCCACATCTATTCGGTAGATCACATTCTACAATTACTAATTGAAAGGTATAGGGGTCAGTACAACTTTACGTATTACGCTCAAAAGGTTCGCGGCCTATTGAAATTTCAAAATGAAACCTTGCAAGATTTCTTGGATCGTTTGGCAGCACTGGTTCAATATGGTCTCAGAGCTATCGAGGGATATGAAGCCACAGATAAGGCAGCCCTCGAGAAAATACTGCACGAGGATGCTCTCACAAGATTTAAGGAATATAGTCCTCAGAGCATTAAAGATGGCATCAAACACCACAAGGTTACCAGGATATTTGACGTCAGAACCAAACTGGGCGCGGAGGAATTTAGGCCAACATTGTCCATACCTGCGTACGAGATACCTAATAATAGACAGTACAATTATACTTCTCAGTATCCTTCCATACAGGGATACACCCAAGCGCCTGGACAATCATCAGCCACACCAGCGTATCTGCCTCCTCAGCCGCAACAACACCTGAGAGCCGGTAACGAGCCACACTATCACCAAGGGCAAAACCAATCTCACGCCCACATGCTCACACCAACCCCGTCAAACAGTCTCGGGCATACACTACCTCCTAACGGAAGATCCCAACGCACTCTGGACCCTCTGGTCGACGAGTTAATGAATGGATACTATCCTCCAGCCCGGATTGCGTCAAGGAATACATCACCGCGGGGATATCCAAGACCTACAGTGAACCCACCAGGACCTCCAGTGCACAACTCAATGAGGAACCTCCAGCAAGGGATCATGATGGGATATACATATCCAGAAGACACATCGCAATGGGGAGACATTCCTGAGACCAGTGGTAGCCTCCCCCACCCAGAGCTCTACCATCCTGAAGCTATCAGCGAAGGATTTCAACAACTTAATGGCCACCTGGCCGAACCTCTTGCCACAACCCTGATGGCAAAACCACGGAAACCCCAGGAGACATCGAAGCAGGAATTTGTCCAGAAAGAGCACTTTGACAACTTGAGAGGAGACTTCGATAATTTGAGTTCCCTCGTCAAGGAACTATTAACCCATGTCAAAACCGGAGGCTCTCAAGGAACGACGCCTCGCAGAGACCGCTCTAGAGATCGAAGTAGGAATTTTGCACCTGAGGGAGCCCCCACGGGCTTAGCCAGGGAGAGATCACCTATGCCGAACCCGCCCGTGACAGCCCAGAATTTAAACGGGATCCTGGCTCGCCAGCAGAGTGCACTGAGCAGCCAGACCAACCCATCGCTACACGCGATGTACAGCACTCACCACCGCCAGTAAAGGTCTATAAGGTAGCTGCTTGTGAACCCGGTGACGGACCGATGATTGCTTTACACGGACCTTACCTGAAACCAGGAAAAATCACTGCACTCATCGATACCGGTGCGTCGGTTAATCTCTCTCCAGTCATTGAACCCGGACGCCATGATCGACACCACAGAAATCATCAGGATAGTTGGATTAACTAATCATGTGTTTGACTCTTTGGGAACCATCATGCTCCCAATACATGCCGAAGTGGCAATCCGATTTCATGTGATCATTCATCAACCTGGTGGTTATGGAGCCATCCTAGGGGATGAACTCCTTAACACACTCAAAACCCATATATCCTTCAACACCAATACCGTCCGTTTCAACACAAATCCTACCCACGCTATCCACTTTTGCCTGCCACCTCGCCCTACTCGAGAAGAAACCTGCAGGATATCCGTTACTGGGGGCGGCCCCAGAGTGAACGTCAGAATCAACAAGAAGCTAAATAGCAAAAGACATAGATTTCTGATTGACACCGGAGCCCACATCAACTTGATCGAGAGAAAAGCCATCAAACCATCTGCAGAGGTTCAACCCCCCAGAATTAAATTCCTTCTCGGAGTAACGGAAAATGCGCTACCAACTTGCGGACTGATTTACTTGCACATGTTTGGAACAGAAATCCCATTCCATATCGTAGACGGGGAATTGCCCGTAGACGGAAGTGGAATCCCGGGTCAAAAATTCCTCATAGCTGAGAAAGTCGACATTCGATATGCACAGCGGAATATCACCACCATTAAGGGACCCTGCAAACCCATTCCATGCTATGAGTATCATAGACCTAATGACTCTACCCTAATACCCCCAAGGACAAGAATGGTCATCGAAATTCCAATTGGCAACCCCGAAATCAGAGTAGGCTATCTGCCCAGGGTGGATACACCAGATGGAGTATTCTTGGGAGAAGCAGTAGTCCAAGTGGAAAACAACGCAGCCACAGCCATGGTAATCAACACTACAGAAGAACCAGTCCAACTACACCTAGCTCCACAACAGCTTGAACCGTTCGACGAACGTACAGTATCTCCATTAGAAGATCCACTGCCAGACGAAACCTGCATAGCCTCCTGCAACTTAAGTCTACTCCTCGGCGAGGAATAACAGCTAGACGACAGGGTTGCTGAAATTTTGAAAGCCTTGCCTGAGCAGGACCTCAAAACATTCGAACGAAGGCAAGTCATTCAACTGATAGAGCGATTCCCAGATGTGTTCCACCTGCCAGGAGATGATCTGGGTCACGCCAAGGATTTTACATGTAAAATCCGTACGACGGACGAGGTCCCCATCTTCAGACGGCAGTACAAATATCCTCAGCAACACCGAGAGGAAATCAATAAACAAATTAAGGTAATGAAGGAACAAGATATTATCAAGGACTCGGAATCGCCCTATAACGCACCGTTGTGGATCGTCCCCAAGAAATGCGATTCTCAAGGAAGAAAACGTTGGAGGCTCATAATAGACTTTAGAGCACTAAACCAAAAAACCATCGGAGATTCTTACCCCCTACCTGACATTACTACGATCTTGTCACAGTTGGGTGGAGCAAGATACTTCAGCGTATTCGACCTCGCCAGCGGATTCCACCAAATCAAGATGGACGAGAGAGACGGGGAGAATACCGCCTTTACTGGCCCGGAAGGTCACTATGAATACACCAGAATGCCATTTGGTCTGAAGAACTCCCCCTATTTTCCAACGAATGATGGACCAAGTCCTCGCAGGCTTAAAGGGCACCGAATTATATGTCTACCTGGATGATATAGTGATCTACTCAAAGACCCAAGAAGACCATGTCAACCGGCTCAACAACTTCTTTAGCCGCCTCAGACAGAGTGGACTGTCCCTCCAACCGGACAAGTGCAGTTTCTTCAGAAGGGAAGTTGCTTATCTGGGCCACGTCATCGATAAAGAAGGCATTCACCCAGATCCAAAGAAAGTCAAGGCCGTGAGGGAAATGCCGGCACCAACCAACCAACATGGGATTCAGAGATTTCTAGGCTTCAGTAATTATTACCGAAGATTTGTAAAAGACTATGCGGAAAAATCCAAAAGCCTCACCAACCTCTTGAGAAAAGACACGAAATTCAGGTGGGACGAGGAGCACGAAAAGGCTTTCGAGGATCGGAAGAAGGCAATTACGGAAGACTCTCTGTTATTTCACCCTGATATGAGCGAACCGTTCATTGTCAATGTTTCGGCAACATCCAAGGGAATAGGAGCAATTTTAAGTCAGAAGGACGACGAAGGAGACGAACACCCCATCCTATATGCTTCCAGAACCCTTAGAGATGCGGAAACCAGTTATGCACCGGCAGAGATCGATTGCCTAGCAGTTGTGTATGCCCTAAACTACTTCAGACCATACATTTATGGAGTACCTTTCACCGTAGTAACAAATAGCTCCTCTCTAAATTGGCTGATGGATTCAAGTAACCCCACTCCCCGTCAGGTAAATTGGAAGACGTTCCTGAACGACTACTCCTTTGAGGTGGAGATCAGGAAACAAAAGGGCGCTCAGCTGGCGGAGGCATTCGCAGGAAACCCTCTAGAAAGCCAGACCGCCAAACCAGTACTTCTTGCACCGTGTCTACCAATCAGCACGAACTCTACTCCCAAACCATGCCTGAAACCGTCACGAACGGTCACTAACCCAAACTTCAGGGTCAGGATCAACAGTGAACCTGATGTTATCAATACCACGGGCTCTATTGCTAACAGAATTAGACTTCGAAGGGCTACCCAAACGTCTGACAAGAGTGCAAAACCAATCAGATATCGAGAAAAAGGGAATACCGACGCAGTACCAACCGTAATCTAACCGGTTCAACAGGACAGCTACCCACGGAGGAGATCACACCAACACCCACAACGAGTCTTCAACCAATCGTCGAAACTCTGGAAGAACTGACTCCAACTCCAACAACTGGAGCCCAACGTCAGGCGACTCCAGGGACTTCTCAAGGGACCCAGACAATCACAGCTTCACTGCCTCAAGCCATCATTCAGGTACCTGAAGCGTCCATCCCTAACGACGACGTATTGGAACCAACAACCACTCCTCTAGAATCAGATCCGACCACGCTAGAGAAAGCAGAACTGGAAGTGTCTCTAGAAGAAGATTTAATTGAAGAATTAGGAGACGATGTGTTCACTCCAGAACAGACCCCATCGGCCAATCAACAAATGATCTTGGAAGCTGACCCTCTGACGAACTCAGAGGATGAGTTAGATCAAGAACCAGACTCTCCTCTAGAAGCTCTAAACTGTAAAAGTATCCACCAAAGCCTCAAAAAATTCGATGAGATTATGGAACGCCATAACGAAACTCATCCAGAAGAAGAAAGCGCCGACGAGGAATTCGAATCACCACCTCCTATGAACCGAGACGATCAACGGAAACTCAGCCTAGGACCAGAATTTAACAAAAGCCTTCACGAGTCGTATGAAAAATTCAATGAAAAGATGCGCAAATACGAGGACTGCTCCTTACTGCTCATCAAGTCCACAGACGAGGTCTCCAAGGAAAAATTCGATAAAATGACAATCGAGGCTATTGCACGGGGCTATCACCAACTTCAAGGACAAAGTGGACGAAAGGATACGAGCGAGAGAGGGAGAACAGGGTGAGCCCACAACTCCATCGGAAGGCCAAAACCCCGACCAGAACGGTTCCGACCGGGCAGCTCAGGTCGACAACATCACCTTGGAGCAGCCACCGGGGGCAACCAAACAACAATCATCCTCTCGACACTCTGTAATCGCCAAACCAAGGATCATACGGGAATCCCTAATCCCAACTCCCAGAGCTATTCAAAATCCAACAGCCGGGTCCTCACCGTCGAAAACCATCGGAAATAGGGACGGCATGATTCATGAACAGCTCTTCTCAGACGAGGAGGACGACAACCCCACGTTTATAGAAGACGACGAGCC
>NW_011887849.1:21164-23708 GCF_000806365.1 Fopius arisanus
GAGTCTAACAGGACTGTCCCTACCAGGAACACAGTTAGTTGATGGACTCTTGCAAGAATGCCGACAACTGAGGCCTGAGACAGAATGCCACAAGGCACTAGGGATCACCATCATGAACGATTATAACAAGGAACTCAGGCATACTCAAGGACATCTCAAAAAAATTTTGGAGGCACCACAGGAGCACATCCGTGATCGGCCAAGAAGATCCCCCTTCCTAGGATTCATTGGCTCAATCAGCAGAAAGTTATTCGGGACCATGGATTATAACGATTACGAACACATTACGAAGGAAATCGACAACCTATATAACGATCAGAGGAAGATCACACACCTCATCGGCAACGCAACCCACATAATCCAGGCAGAGATCAATACCATGAAGATGAATCACGAGAATAACACCCTAAGGATACGGAGAACTGAAGAGGAAATGAGGAAAATAATAACTCAATCCAACAGACTCCTGCAACAATTAAGCAACACCGAACATCTCGAACATCTCATGAACATCGCCAAAGAAGCCGAATATGGAGCTCGAACATACGTCGAAACCACCGCTAAAACTGTATCAGCCATAGAGGACGCCAGACACGGCATCCTAAACCCTCTCCTCATCAACACCAATCAACTAGCGAGAGTAACAGAGGAAATCGAAAGGTCAACACCTGACACGATTTTTCCGATAGCAAAAGAGAAAATTGATCTGGCGCTGCTGAGCCAAATCAGTGATGTACAAACAGCATACCATGACAAAAAATTCCTGATCATAATTGAAATACCACTGATCTCCAGAAACCAAATGGAATTATATAAAATGATCCCCTGCAAGGTCCCACAGAAAATCCAAGGAAATCGGAGCGTTGCCGCTTACATCGAACCAGCTAGGAAATATATCGCACTTTCCCAACATAGTGCTTATTACACCCAGTTCGACGAGGACTACCTAAAATCCTGCATCCCACTAGAACAATGCCTGGCCTGTCAGAAAGGAATACCACTGAGGAAAGCTGGCAATCGCAACAGTTGCGAATACCGCCTACTCACCAACACAGATGTAGAACTGAACCCAAAAATCTATCAAGATTGCAACGTGAAGATCACCAATGATCTAGAGACACAGTGGACACGACTCACCAACAGCAGAGGATGGCTATACTCAATCATCGAGCCAGAAAGACTCGAAATTACCTGTCATAACCAACTTGCAGACAGCGTGATATTGAACGGATCAGGAATGCTCCACCTCAACCCGAACTGCACAGCGGAGACCTCCACGATTATCCTTGAGGGCGCAGGACTGGTGGAATACCAACTTCCCGTGATCCTCGGAATATCTAAAACAATCAACATTTCAGAAATAGCCCCAATCCTAAGCGACCTGCCTAAACCCCTGAGTCCTATGTCAACTTTGAACCAACACGTCTTACCCGACATGACCAAAGATCACCTATTTGACGATTCTCTGCAGCAAACCATTGATGAAGCGGAGAAAATCGGCCTACACCATCAAGAAACATATTATCACCGCATCTTCACGGCAACAAACGGAACCATCACTCTGGTCCTCACGGTGGCAATGGCGGCAATGGGCTACGGCGCCTACCAAAAAGGATTCGCCCTCCTGAACATTCTCACCTGTTGTTGTCGAAGATCCAAAGGAATGAAACGACAACATGCGAGAACAATCGTTCAACGACGCCGCACCCAAAAACCCAACGAAGCCCCGATCAGCACAATCTCGATGCCAGAGCTATCCTTGATGACGGTACCAGGGCTACCAGCACTACCAGCACCAGAAGTCCAACAAAGGTCCCCTACCAACGCAACCTCCACTCAATCCTTCGTCACCGTGGATTACACGTAGCAGGGAACCCTTCAGGAAAAGGGACGAAGAGAAGGCTAAAAATTGAACAAAAATGACAATAATTCGGGAACAAAAAGGATTTATTGAAAAATAAACAAAGGGATCCCCATTTCCACTACATCTACCATTTGCAAAATTAAAATTAAAACCAACAGCATTAAAATTCTTAAAAATTCTACGCTGCGGAGGCTGGCCCGCGAATCAACTCCCCGACGTCCTCCCATTCAAACAGGGGATCCTCCTCAAAACGGGATGGGCAAACCATCAGCAAAAGCCCCAAGGCGCCATCGGCAATCACCTCCCGATGGTGATGCCAGAAAAAAAGGTCAGAAAAAGGGCAGTACTCCGGGCTCAAAAACCTTAAAAACCGGTCGTACCACTCCATCGACCTTTCCCACCACTCATCAACCTAAAAACAAAAAGGGGGAAAACCGATTCAATTAAAAAAAAAAAAAAAAAAAAAAAAGAGGGGGGGAAAACATTCTTAAAAACACAACCCACCGTCGGATAATGAGGATCCCAGCACGTAGCCAGGAAAGCGAGGAGCATTCTCTCCGGAACTCCTGTCCTACGGGAGGCTGCTTCCAGCATCTCAGTGCCCCCAAAAACCAGATCCATCTCCTCCCGCCGATCACTCCACCACAGAAACCAATCCCTCTCAGCCCCAGCAATGAAAA
>NW_011887849.1:25525-43771 GCF_000806365.1 Fopius arisanus
GCCGATGAACTTAAAACCAAAGAGGTGGAAATCACGCCACCTCTCCCACTCCAAAATTTGCGAATTTTCCGAGGAAAGAAAAAGCAGAAGCCTCCCCAAAAAAAAAGGCGGTCTGAAAAATCCCGCTCCTGAAAAAGTTACAACTTCCTGGCGGAATAATTATTGGAATCGGTCCGACTTTTAGTTAATATTTCGGAGTTAATCTTAAATTAAAGTTTCGGAGTGTTCCCAAATAATATTAAGGAACATATATTAATAATTGTTCGGGGATACAGAATCCTTAAACCGAGAGTAAATAACCTCTTGCAGATTAAGGGAACAAGTAGTGATTGTCAGTGGTGGGTGTGACTCAAAATTAACCATTAAGTGACTATGAAAAACTATTGAGACTCAAATTAATAAATCAAAATTCACCAAAACAACTAAGTGAAAGACAGGTATTCCACCTAAGTATCTGTGATAGTGTACGGATTGTCATCTGGCAGAGAACCGTGGTGGAATCACCCCAAGAATTCACATTTTAAGAGATAAGAAAGGATCGCAGTGAGTAATCATCAAAATTGTAAAATCCCCAATAGAACCATCAAAGATTGCAAGGGATTCCTCAAAATTCTAATTATTTTCACCAATCAATGTAACTCTATTTAAGCGCTCCAATAAAACGCAAGGTTGTACGATTCAAAATCTCTCAATTTATTCATTCATTCAACTTGTTTATTCTAAAATTCACTAACGGTAAGAACAAAAGGAAATTCAGCGTCGTCCAAAATAAATATTAATTAAAAAATTCCAGCTTATGATCAAAAAATCAATGTCCTTCGACGCAAAAATTCTCCGGACATAACACTTGAGTAGAAAGTCCTTGGTATGCATGATTTTTCTTCTGTGGATGCTTCCTTGTATATGGTCCTTAGTATAATAATTGTGTGAAAGACTCAAGTAGAACTGCACTAAATTTTCAGGTGGAACTGCACTAAATTCTCAGGTGGAACTGTACTAATATTTTTTTTTTTTTTGATCGGAATCGACTGGCTTCCCAAACGGAACTGAGAGAGGAGTAAGCGTGGCCGTTGTCTTTGACCAGGCCTTTTGACGCCAATTATTCATTGGTGTATGTTAATTCATACACGAATTAATAATTGTGCAGGGGTGGGGGACTGTGGTGCACTGCTAAGTGCCCATGCGTTTTTTTGGGGAAGGGGAACAAGTATTAGGTGGGATTTTTAGGCGCGTGGGTAATGTGGGTGCGAGGGAATTGGGAAGAGGGGTGCGTTGCGTAACGCACTTGTTGGCGCGAGAGGAGGTTGATGGAGAATTTCGGGCGGTGAGGTAGGGAGGGATCACTTGGAAATAGTCGTATGACTGTTTCCAAGGGTAATTTGACGCCAAGGGTGATAAGGCCCCTTGGTAACGCGTTTTCTTTCGTTATTTTAATATGAGAATGTTCATTTAACATTCTCATATTTGAAACTTTTACTTGTTTTATTTTTGTAAAACAAGTACTCGAATTTTCGATTCAATTTTTGGTTTTAAAAAGTTAATAATTAAGTTTCATTATTGTTGTTAAATTCTATTGGAAATTCATTTTTCAATAGATTTTAACAACAATTGTGTACGTTAGGACGTAACAGTTGGGACCATCAGCTCCACAACTATCAAGCACGAAAAATGGAAGATCAACGAAGACCGTTAGGCAAAGGGAAGAAGTGAGCAACGAGACCCCGACCCTGACAAGTCAAATCCCACCAGTCATGCCCCAAAAAATCCCATGCCCCTTTGACTTGCAATATACCCCCTACCCTCAACCCTTCAAAAGACCAATCTACAACCACTCTGCCCTGAACCATATCCCACCCCTCATGTGTCTGAAAATTCCATGCCCCTTTAACCTTCCGCAGCACCCTTCCCCTCATGCCCCGGAACATTTACCATCTCCCTGTCCTGAACCATATCCCACCCCTCATGTCCTTTAATATCCCAGCCCCTGTTGAATTATACCCACCACTCACTCCCTACTTCTACCCAACCACAAACCCGAAAATACCTCGAAGAGACCCAAGAAAGCCACGAGCTCCCAAGAAAAACAAGAGATCCCCTAGCCACAACAACTCCCAGGAAACCCAGCCCAGTCCCCCACATCCCGCACCCGAACAACCCCCAGAACACCAAACCCTGCTCCCAGTACCCCAAGCAAACCCCGAAAAGTCCAAAATAATCCCAAACCAGGCCCCACTATCCCAGGAATCCCCTGCCCAACAGGAACACTCAAAACTCCCTGAAGGCCCAACCCCCATAGTACCCCCTGAACATCCCGAAATCGAACACATCACCTCAGTAACCCCAAACCTAACCTCACTCCCCCAGGAATTCCCGACCCCTCAGAAATCCCCTGTAAATCTAGAACCCTCAAACCCAACCCCAAACTAGTCCCCAATAGCCCCCGAAAATTCAGAACCCCAGGAAGGCTCAACCCCAGAAGCACCCTCTGAACATCATGAACCCCATCCCATGACCATAACGACCCCGAATCTAACGCCACTACCTCAGAAAAGAATAATAATTAGAAATAGTTAGGAATTAAGTTACGAAAATTAAGGCAAGACTAGGATTTAGAGGTAGATTAAGAACCCCCCCCCTGGTGAGAACTGGTGAGAACTATTTTGGAAGAGAGAAACCGTGCGAAGGAGAAAAGTGTGCGGAAATAGTGTGAGAGGAACTAGAGGAGAACTATTGTGTGGAGTGTGTGGAGGATTTTTTGGGAGAAGAACGTCCGAGGAGAACGAGGAGAGAGAAGGAAGGAAGGAGGATCAACCCCGAGGAAAACAGAGAGTATTTTGAGAGGACACCATTCCCCGTGAGTGCCCCATTTTTTATTCCCTGCCCCAACGAATTTCCTTGCCCGTGTTAATTTCCCCCCAACGGTGAGCCTCCAATACACTCATGTTAGTTGTAAATTAAGCCCCCTATTAATGATTACCTTTTCAGTCGGCCCCCCTCACTTCTCCCCCTCTTTACAGAGTTAGAGTCACCCCCTCTTTTTATTATATAATATTTCGCGTAGCCACAAGCGAGTTGGCCTTACCCCCCACCCTCGAGTTATTAGTCAAATGGCCCGGATTATTTTTTTGTGTTAATATTGTGTTATGAAATCAGAATACAGATAGTCAATTCATAAATCCCTCCGAGTAATCATTTCAACCCCCCCCCCTTTTTATTATTTCAGGTCCTCCCGTCAGTTATAATCAATTTCCCTAATTTTTCAGAATATCGTAAATTCCCCAATATCGTGTCTTCGCCGGGAATTATTATATTTTAATTCTCCGGCCAAGGTCACAATACATTAACGAAAAATGGTCATTTTGGTGACCAGTGTCATCGAAGTGACCACTTGACCTTTCGATTGACCAAAATTACCAGTCGGGTAGTTTGGTATGGAAAATTGAATATAGAACACTTCAACACGCCACTTGACAAATGCCAATCTTGTGAGGGAAATAATGATGTCATCTGATAATGCTTATAGTTTAGCACTGCGAGAGAAAAAAGATTCCCCTGACCAGGCGCTAATTCCGTAAGAATGCGTCGTCCCCACAATTTCTGAATTGAAAAATGTGCAAATAGGCACATGGGCTTAAGTTAGCCGCCTCGGACGACTGAACCAATGATGAATAAGCGTGACAGAGGTTCGAGATATCGATAGTATCGATGTTCGTCCTGTTTATAAGAGAATAAAAAATAGTGTACAACCTATATGATATGATATATGAAGGTCAACCATGACTGGGCCAGAGTTGTTGCCACAGTATGGGGTAGCCACTTATTTGCCGAAACGCCAGCTCTGGCACCCAGGGGTGGCCCAGGCTTCAACCAAGATTGGGTGCCCAAAGTTTGGCAAATCAAGGGATGGCCGAGCTTCAACCGAGCTTGGGTGCCCAGAGCTTGGCTACCCGAGGCTTGTGCCAGGTTCGGCCCATTTCTCCAAGACTAGCATTTCCTACCTGGGAAGCCCAGGTGGGGATTAACCATTGGTCCGAGCTTGGGCCATGCTCGGACCAAGACTAGCCTAGCTTGGCTGAAGCTTGGAATTCAAGATTGTACCAACCTTGGTTATTCCTTGGTTTGTTCAAGGTTCTGTTCTGTTCTGTGGCTAGTTCAAGCTTGGACGTCGAGCTCGATCAAAGGGTGAGCCAAGATGCTAAAATGAAGGTAGTCCAGGCCTGGGTCAAACTTGGACCAACCTTGATTCAAACTTGAACGTAAAATCCGAGCCGAGCCTGGGATCCAATCCTTAACCAATCCTTCAGCTTATCTAGCATTTATTGATTAAAATAGAGGCAAAAATGCAATAATTAGTTTTTTATCGTAGATACAACTCAATTTTGCCTTTATTTATCATTCCCTGATAAATTGGTCTTTGAAAAAACCTAATTAATTAAATTAAAAATTGACTGCCGCAACCGAGATTTGAACGCATGACCCTAACATTATGAAACCTATGCCTTACCACTGAGCTAACACGCACTTAGAACTTGTAATTTTGAATTGTGCTTATAAACTCTATGTCAACTTTATAGTAAATTTGTTGTAGAATACCGTTCTATTTATATAATGTAACTAACATCATTAACTATTTACTTAATTTACAGTATTCATTGACATGCTACTTTTTCTCGACCCCCCCCCCCTCTCCATTCTTCCGCGACTCCTAATCCTTGTTACGAACATACCCAGTAATTTATTCTATCTGTAACTAATTGATTGCTATTATTATAGCCATTATTATTATTATTATTATTGGAACACGGTCGGAATTTCCGAGGTACCCAAGCTTCGATTTGCCTATTTTCACCAAGTTCTGTTAAACATTGTATTTGCATAACATCAAGGTTGGTTCAAGATAGCAATTCCAAGGCTTGGAATGACCTAGACATCATATATTGAATCAAGCTTGGTTGAAGCCGCGCGGTTGAAGCTTGGAATACCAAACCTGGGCCATGATCGAAACTACCTTGGTATACAAGCTTGTATTTGCATTACATCACCAAGCTGGGTTGAACCATGACAATTCCGTAGAATCAAGGTTGGTTCAAGCTAGCAATTCCAAGGCTTGGAATGACCTAGGTATGATATATCGAATCAAGCTTGGTTCAAGCTAGGAATTCCAAACCTTGGTATCCTATGCTGATCCAAGCTTGGACCCATCGTTCAAGCTTGGATTTCCCCACCTGGGAGTCGGCTCTTCAGGCTGCACGAGATGCTGTCCGCGCCGCTGGAGGAAAGCATTCCGTAAAATCATCAAGAATACTACCCGTCTCCGGAAAAATTGGTGGAGTTCTACCCCTCTTGATTCCCTTATTTGCTGGGTTAAGTCGAACTGGAGCTTTGACCGGAGGCGCCGCAGGTATAGCAAAGGCTGTAAATGATGCGAATGCTGCTAAACGTTATCTTGAAGAGACTAAACGTCACAGTGAATCAATGGAAGCAATTGCAATGGGTGATGGTCTCCATTTGAAGCCCTACAAAACAGGATTACGGCTTTAGTTGAAACCAAAAGAATAATAAAGCTACCACACCGAATTTATAATATCAACATCACTGAAACAAAATATTACGTTTAAGGTTAGTGAGTTAGGTCTTCTAACCCCAGGAATACGGGAGAATCAACCGAGAGCAAAACACCGCGGAAAGAAATAAATTCTGGTAATGAGAAGTAATTCAAATTTGAATTAATTCTCCCGCGAAGGGTAGAGAGATCCACCAATCGACACCCGATCGATTGGTAGGCGTGATTAGGGGGTCAGCCTAACGCGACTCTGTCCTACGAAAATCAGTTACGGGTTACCCGCGATTGAGTGTATACACGTGAGTGCAGGGAGATAAAACAGACGCAAAAGCATACCAAGGACATACCCCGCACCATCTGAATACATAACTGCAGCCAGGATGGTGTTAAAGAAGAAGAAGAAGGCTGCGAGAAGACCTAAAGTGAGTTTTACGCTTTTATTTTAGTGATTTTCCCCTTTTTGGCAGCTCCCCAATAAATTATGGGCGGTCATAAATTTTCCGAGCCATGGAAATGGCGTCGGCTGTTCCGCCGAAATTGAGTGGTGTTTTTGAGGAATTGTGGGAGGATTTTCCGAACATATTCGGCATATGCCCCCCCCCTCACCCGCCACAGTGTGGTTGGGGGGGTATTAGGCGAAAATTTGTGGGAGTTAGGGGTTATTTAGAGACAGAATTTAGGCGTGAATTATCCACGGCCAACAAAGGATAATAAAGCTATCCGGCTCCTAGCCATTTCTTCCATTCACTTTTCTTGCCTATATGGAGCACCGCCGGCCTTCATACGGCAAGCATTTTCACATCTTAGAAGGGAAGTTTATATAGCGTTCCACATCTTTGTGACGTCAAAGGAGTCGTTGGAGGGGATTTGGATGAGGTAGGAAGGGGAACAGGATAATTCTCCATATAATTTTTGCGAGAAAAATTACTGAAAAAATGGATAGTCCAGACCGGGACATGAACCCGGGACCTTCCGATTATGCATCGGGTCTTAAAAAACCTCTACGGCAATTATACCGAAGGAGAAATTTGTAAAGAATTACCAGATCTTAAATTAACAAACATAGAACTTTTAAAAGTTACCAAAATCATTTTTAGTGAAAAATCAGACCACTTTGGTTCTTTGTTTATGCAACTTTCCCAAGACTCAACAACAGCCGATATTATTAAAATAAATAGATTATTATATCAGAAAATCTCTTGGGAACCCCTCAAAGAAAAACTCTGTTCCAATGCAAACGCTGTCAACAATTCGGTCATTCCAGCAGCAATTGCACTCTGGATTTTCGCAGCGTCAAATGCAGCAATAATCATGAGCCAAATAAATGCCCTCTTGGCAAAGACGCGGATAAATAATTATTAAAATGTGCAAATTGCAAAATGAATGCGCACCCAGCGAACTATAAAGGGTGTCCCTACTATAAATCAACCTTGCAAATCGTTACTAACGATCAACAAATATTCTTGAAAAACCGAATAGCCAAAATAAATAATATTTCTAAAAAAACCAATCCTAAACTCTCTTATGCGGAGGCTATGATATCACGGAAACAACTAGTAGCTTCATCTAATACTCATAACTCCGCTTCTCGGAAAATAAATATAAATCCAACTATAAACCAATCGCAAGAATTCTTACATTCTCATCAAAATTCTGAACCGACAATTCTTTCATGGATTATTGATACGAAACGAGAAGTAATCTCTGCAGTCACATCCTCGATACATGCCTCCCTAGAACCGATTACGGAGCAAGTGGAGATTAACAAAAATAATATAGAGGAAATTATGTCTCACCTCAATGTCAATCGTGATGGCAAATAATAACCCTCTCCAACATTAATGAAAACCCATCCTTCACTGATGGATTAAATATATTTTCAATTAATGCCAACTTAATTGTGAGATTGCAGAGAAGATTTCTCCTGCAATCCATTTTCTGATTAAAATAGGAAATAATTATAAGGCGCTATTGCTTAAATTAGTAACTGACTTATGTTCGATAACAAGCAACTACCCCCGGAGAGGGCGTCACCCGCTGTCTCCGTAATACTCAATTAATCGAAAATTGAACATTTAACTTCTTGCCAATATGGTCTTGCCTTTTTTTTTATATACACTAAAGCGTCAAAATCATCATATTTTTTTTAGCACAATATTCCTAGAACCATACAAAATGTCACCAATTGAATGACCATAAAATTTCCAATAGATATAGATACTAATTGATAATATTAATATTATAGAATAATATATTACATTAAGAACTCGAGAGCCTCCACAGGCCACATGATTCTACAATATTTAATCCTAAAAACCACTATTTTTTTTTATACTAGTTTTTAAATGTTGTATATAATGTACATATGTAATGTGTAATAAAAAAAAACCTGGTTAAACAAAAAAAAGTGTGTTTGTGAGAGGGATGGTTATATCTTGCAGAGCTCGTTACAAAAGTACATCTGCTTACATTGACCTTATATTCACATTGTTAATACATATATTGTTCTCTTTTGTTCAAAATGCAAAATCTTTTCCCAAGGAGTTTGATACTTGTGTTCTCATCATACTGTGAGTTAATATGGCGATATTCTCAGCTTTCGCCAAAAGCGAGTCATGATTGTATTATGCAAAGGTTTATGAATGCTTGCTACATATATATATTGCGACGTAATTTC
Source organism: Fopius arisanus (assembly GCF_000806365.1). Lineage (NCBI taxonomy): Eukaryota > Metazoa > Arthropoda > Insecta > Hymenoptera > Braconidae > Fopius > Fopius arisanus. The sequence goes on from NW_011887849.1 coordinate 33,766, forward strand.
GGGAGATTCACGGAACCCTCCTTCCATTAGCCTGCGCTCTGGCACCAACAACCCCAAAAGATAAATCAAAACCGAACATGTTAGGCGCCAGGTCATTAAACGGAACGACCGTTTCGAAATCCTTCTCCACGTTCAACCTCTACAGCTCCGGTATGCTCGATACGGAGAGATTTCTTTTAATCGAAGGCTGAAAGGGGATGCAACTGGCAGATGAAACAATTATAGAATAAATAAAATTCAAATTGTCGGGGAGAATACTATTTAATTAATTATTTTGTCCTGATACAATAAAAAAAAGTTAAAATGAAATCCCCTCAAATCGACTAGGCGTTACTGCCCCCATAAGATAATGTTAAAATCGTCATTATCGTCTAATTAGACTGAATTACATTTGTTTCTGAAGTCTAATAATTGAAAAAAAAAATAATAAATAATCATAAAGCTTTTAGCGGTTTGGAGCGTTCCCATGTGTCTGGGAAGTACAATGAATCTCGGCCATTGTGCCCTCTGCACATGGCAGCCACCTAGTCCATAGGTGTCAGTATATTGGCCCGGCGAGCGAATTCGTAGAGCCTTTCGATACCGTCCCTATCAACATACATTACCATATGCAGGTGGTCCTGAAGACATCCCACTGGATCTCGTCAAGACCACTGCATTTAGTGCTCTGGTAGTGCGGATCCTTCTCTGTTAGTCAGCATCCCGGGCAGGTGTGATCACTTTTTCTGCCCACCTTTGCCAAGTATGAAGCGACGGGTCCAGTCATAAGCCCCACCAGAGAGGGGAGCTTTACCCTGTGCATTTCCACCAGTATCTCAGCCAGCTTCGTGGAAACGTCCACGTAGTAGGGTCGCTGTGTGCTTAGCGTCTTCCGCAGAGTGCCCTCTTGCCACAACAACTCTCTCCGCTCATTTCTGGATCATATACTTAACAAAGTCTATGCGCACACCTCTACACATCCTTTTTTGGCCGGCTCATCGGCTTTCACGTTGCCGAGGATGCCAGCCTGACCCGCGATCCAAACTACTTTCAACTGATTATGGGTAGCACCCGTCTCCATCAGCTCAGTCGAGTCGTTGACTAGTCGAGATCAACTCTCATTTCTGAGCAGTGCCTTCAACGCACGCTACCTGTCTGAGCAGATATATATCTTCTTGTCTCTGTCCCTCATGTTTTCCCTGGCATAGACATGCAGGGCCCCAAACTCTGCTTAGAGCACGGTTGTATGCGAGTTCAGTCCAAGGGCCCTTCCACTTGAGGATCCTTCGGACCAGATGCCTGCTCCCGCTCGGTTGACAATTCTGGAGTGATCCGTGTATCGGACCAACCCCTTTGGTCGCGTCCACTTTTTATTACGCCCTGGCTGGGTGACCCCTCTTCAAGGTTGACCTTGAAATTCATTTGGAACTCCTCCGCAGAACAGCAGTCCTCAAAGGTCGCTGTCCGCCGTAAGGATTGCCGCATGACCACTGCTGGCCCTTTTCCGTAGGCCTTGCAGATATGATCTGGCGGCTGAGGTTAGCACCACCACCTTATTGTGAAGGCGGGGGGCGGCTGGAGGAAGAGCAGAGCCTCCATCGCGGAGGTACGGGTCGTTCTGAGCGCCCCCGTGATTCCCAACATCGCCAGTCTGCCCGTGCTGTCTACCGTTTTATTGCGGCAAACCTTATTCATGGCTGTTCAGCAGACAACGATAGCGTGCATGAGCTGTGGGAACATTATGGCTGTGTAGATCCATTGCATAACTCTCGGCCTTAGCTCTCACATGTTGCTTAACATCCTCCTGGATGCTCAGTAACTCATGATGACCTGGTGCGTCTGCATGGTGATGTGTTTCTTCTGGCTAAGCCTTCTCTCGAGCCATATACCTAGGTATTTTACCTCACTCGAAAAGCTCGGAACTGTGCCATAAATCGAGGGAGGTCTTACGATGCACGTCCTCCTGTTAGTGAAGAGCGCCATGTCCGACTTGGTCGGGTATACCCTGACTCCATGAGAGATGCACCACTACTGAACATAATCCAGCGCTTTCTGCATGTTCCGGTGTAGCATGCCCTCATTCCTGCTAATCACAAACAAGGCCACATCTTCGGCGTATCAGATTGCATCCACCCCCAATCTCTCGAGTCCAGTGACGAGCCCATCCACAACGAGGAGCCACAGCGAAGGCGAGATACCTCCCCCTGTGGGCAGCCACTCCCCACTAGCACCCTAACCGGACTGTCCCCGACAGAGGAGTAGACTAATCTATTTCGGAGCATGGCAGCCATCCATCTGCTGATGGATGCCTCTATCCCAAAGGATGCCGCCGTCCGCTCCATAGTTCCAAAGGACCTGTTGTCAAAGGCCCTCTCTATGTCAATAAAGACAGTGAGGGTGTTCTCTTTCCTTACCTTTACTCTTTCCATCCCTACACCAGGCTGTGAAGTGCAGTCTCAGTCGATCTGCCCGTCCGGTAAGCATGCTGCGAGGGGCTAATGGGGTTCATTTTCAGCACACCCTCTTTAATGTGCCTATCAACGATTCTCTCCAGTGTCTTCAGTAGGGAAGAACTCAGGGTGATAGGCAGATAGGCTTTCGCGTAGTCATAGCTGCATTTACCCGGTTTAGTAATGAACACCACTCTGACCTTCCGCCATCTACTTGGGACATGTCCTAGAGTAAGACATGCCCTTAGTGCTGGTAGCAGCCTGTACAGAAGTACCGGACCCCTTTTCCGTAGAAAAGCCCATCAGAACCCGGACTCTTGTACATTTCGAAAGAGTCCACTGCCCACCACAGCCTGCCCAACGTCATAGTTTTCGACGCCAGGCCCCAATTCGGCCTGCCTCGCGCTGCCGAACCTAATACAACCCAGAGGACATTCCCTCCCCCTTTAAAACTGCGTAGAAGAAGTGCACCCGGATCAGGTGTTCCAGTATTTCATGCAGCTTGGTGATAGCAGCACCACCCGGTAGTATGATTCCACCCAAGCCTTGCGTAGGTTCACCAAAGAAAACGCGGTGAAGCCTAGCCACCTGCGACAGTGTTTCCAGCTCTTCGCAGAAGGTCCTCCATGCTGACTCCTTCGATTTTTTGATGAAATTCTTAAACTCCCTGTGTATCTTCCTGTACTCAGTCCAGTCCTCAGCTCTTTTGGTGCCGTACGCTCGGTTCCAGAGTCGCCTAGTCAGGCTCGTCAGACTCCGAAGCTCCCTGCTCCATCAGTTAACTTTCCTTCCTACCCTGCATTGTCTGACCAGACATGCCTGGTGGAAGAACCCTCTAACGTCCTCTCACTTTTCAATGTTATCGGACCTCGCACGCCCAACCTCCAGCCTTTCCTCCAGTTCCTTCCTAAAAAAGCGCCAGTCGGTGGCCTTCGGGTTTCTTCGCATGAGCCCCTGTGCGGTCAGTAATGCCTTGAATCTTGAACCTGGTCTACCGCTGATCGGAGAGCGAGTCCGTCGGGTCCACCTTCCAGTTCACGCATCCGTGCGCCAGTTCGCGGTCACGCAGCGTGACGTCGATGACACACTGACCCCTCGAAGTAACGAACGTGGGGGTGGACCCTCTATTTAGGCGCTCCATTTCCACGTCCGCCAAGTACTCTAACAGGGCTGTTCCCCTGGCAGTATTCTTGCTGCTCCCCCATACAACATGCTACAAGTTTGCATCGCAGCTTATGATGAGCGACAGCTTTTCAGACGAGCAGTAACAGACAAGTTCCTGCAGCTGTCTGGTGGGCTGCAGCTCCGCGAAGTCATGCGAGAGTCACGCCGAACAGAAAACGATGTCCTCGATCGACCCCATGCAGGTCCCTGTGACAGAAGTTCGCCATCCCCCTGGGTCTGCCCGCCTTCCTGGCAACAATGCAGGTCCCGAGTACTGGGTTGTACTGAGAAAAGAACAGCTCATCCTCACCTACATTGAGGCCCTTACAGAGCCCTCGTGGCACCAGGACTCCTGTATTCGGCATATATCTGCCTCTCCTTCTGGAAGACTGCGGCTCAGCGGGGCAGTCGCAGCTTTGCAGTGCACTAAACGACCACGCTCACCTCAATTCCCCAAAAATCTCAGTTGGCGTCCTTTATCGGAGAAACTGGCACACGTCCGCCTTAATCAACCACCAAACGGGAAGTGATTTTCACAACGCACCTGAAAATGGGCAACAGGAACGTAACGCAGTGAATTAGATGGTGGAGGGGTGACAACGTCATCACCCAGCAATCCCAGTCAATCGGACATGCACGACAGATACAATTCGATCCAGAATGCATGCGCTCTTAAGTTTTGCGAGGCTTACAAAAATAATTAATTGTCATCAAACAATGAGAATAATTTCTCAGCGCTTCTTTAAAATCTCTAATTAATCCCAGCGTCCTTCGCTGCAGAGAGACCAATAATTCTTTGACATCATTACTTATGAGAGAATTATTGCTCTCAGTACAGCGGAGGTAAACATCGCAAAATTTAAGAGCGTATGCGTTTTGGGTCGAATTGCATCTGTCGCGCATGTCCGATTGACTGGGATTGGGGGGTGATGACGTTGTCACACCCCCATCATCTAGTTCACTGCGTTACCAACCTGTGGCCCATTTTCACGTGCCTTGCGAAAATCACTTCCCGTTGGGTGGTATTTCAAAACGGACCTGTTGGAAATTCCTGTGTTGAGGGACGCTGCACTTATTGGTTGACGTTCTGAACAACTGAGAAAATTTTTGGGGAATTCAGGCGTGCGTGGTGGCCAATTTGTGTTGATAATTATTTCGTATATTGTGGGCAGAGATCATAATTTGTAGTATTTGGTGTTACGTACACGCGAGTCAAGTAGGACTGTTGTAGTAGTTATTTTATCAGGGGATTTCTGACCACTCAAATCAGTGAATTTTCTGACTGTCTCTCTCTCAAGTGATTAGTTTGAATTAATTTTGTCACATTAATATAATTTTTTTTGGATTTTGATTGGCTAGTTTCGCGACTGTTCGTTCATAAATTTCATCACGACACGTTGTGAGAAACCTCGCCATTAATTTTCATTTAAGTTCGTTGCTTTCAAGGTCTTGTGATGTCGGAAGATTTGTCTCTAAATTGTATTGATTCCGAGAATTTTGAATATTCGTCGTCACGTAGACCTATCGATTTTCCGCGTTGCTATTTAAGCCATTGAATTACGTTGACAATTTTAAGTACATTATTTCTGATTTAAAACTTGTAACTTTTTCGACATTCAGCAATTGAGTTTCGCAACTCAGTTGTTTTTTATTAATTTATTATTTCTTTTTGACTACTCACAATTGAATCTCGAGACTCAGTTGTTTATTATTATATTATTTCTGACTTCTTTGACTATTTTATGGTTATTTATTTATTTATTTGTTTATTTATTTATTTATTTATTCATTTTTCAAACTTATCAGACTTCAGAAACTACTTGTTTATTTTAATCAGACACCAGCGACTTATTCAAAACTATATTATGTGTGCCTAGTGGATGTGAGGTGATTTCATTTTGATTTATTTTTTTTATTGTATTGGACATATTAATTTATTAAAAAGTGTTCTCCCCGACAGCTCTAGAGTTTTATTATTTTTTGAATTTATTTGGTCAATCCTAGTTGCATGCCCTTTAACCTTCCGACAATTTTCAAATCTCTACGTGTGAGCTGCTGAAGCAGTTGAAACTGTGAGTGGAGAAGACCTGGCGCCTAACATTTTCGAATTTTGATTTTCCGTTGGCGTTGTTGGTGCCGGAGGACCAGCCAACGGAAGGAGGATTATGTGAACCTCCTGATATTACGTCGCAATATTATCTTTTTTTTATAACTTATAAAATGTCCAATTTCACTGTGGATGAAATCGGCCAGTTAACACGCTCTTTTCCCTTGTGTTTAAAGTAGACATGAAAAATCGCCCCCCAACTCAACGACAATTAGCCGACGAATTTCGGACACTTCCGGGGTTCATCGGTACGGTGACCCGACGGTCAGCAACGAGCTTGGGACCCCCCCAAGTTTCAGTTAGCAACGAAAACCCATGCAATCAACGTCGACTAATAAGCATCTCAACTTTTCGTGTCCATTAACGCCTCTCAACGTTACACCGCGAGCGTATTAAACCGACGCGAACATCCCTTTTGTTTAATCAACGTGTTTAACTGTATTCACCAACGTTTTTCAACTTACTACTTGACACTAAACCTTTTCTCAACGCATTCTGTACATTTCTGTATTTATTTGTGACAAGTGAATATTAAAAAAGCAGTGTTTTATACATCGTTTTTCTCACCACTTGCTCACCCCTTTTCCCGACACCCATTTCCAATTTTCCGACGCCCGACCACCCACACACAACGTCCTCAACTAAACATTGGTCCTTCGAGCCGGATTGGTGCGGAAAAAATAGTGAAAATTGTGAAAGTGTCGTGAATTTTCAACGGCGTCAGAAAAGAGACGCCAAGCCATTTTCCGAATCTCAACGTCCTTCTCGAAAAATCGATAATCCCAACGGACACCCAACGCGAGAACAATAGATATTTATGGACCTCGCGCCTTTGTTTTCGGTTGTTTACTTTTTCGAGTGCCTCAAATTCCTTAACCGCGCGTGCGAAAGTTCGGGAGTGCTCGACTATCTTCGCAACGACGTCACAGCAGTCCCCCACTCATCGGGACTGAGCTCAACAAGTGGGGCAGCAGCGCACTCAACGCCAACTCAACGATCGATAACCCAACGGTCGGTAACCCAACGGTCGGTAACACACCGAAACTCCATTTACCATCATGGCAGAACATGGAGATGAGATTGCAACGCAGATCAACGAGCCCAACGTCGAGGTCAGTGATGTACCTCCCATCATTGTACATGCTCCTGAAATTCAACCAGAACGAGAAGAATGGGCAACTGCTGTGGAAGACCCACCGTAAACTGACCTCAACAAAATAAAAACAAGACGGTCTGAAATTCCAGACCCTCAACCCACAACGAGTCACCCAACCGACCTATCACCAGGAACCCTCAACCAATTGGAGTTCCTGGAGGATAAAGTGCTCGAATTTAACGGCATCCATGAGGAAATGATGCACATGACGGCCTCAGACACAACAATGGAAGAGCTCAACGGTGAGGAAGCGTATTTGAAGGAGGCCTGGGCAGATTTTGCTGATCGCTCCCAGACAATCATTGGTAACTTGCCCTCAGATCACATTTTCATGAAGGGCAAAGTCTTCTTGAGGACAGGAGAAATCAAGAGAGAGACCTTGAAGCGTATCTAGAAGCTCAAGGGACAACTCGCAACGAAAGAAAAATTATCAGCGGAACGCCCAACGACCACTCAACTAAAGCGAATTGACTTGCCAACGTTTCGAGGACAATTCTCACAATGGAAGGAATTTTCCGATCTTTTCCAGAACCTGGTGGGGAGGCGGCTTGATATGTCGTCAGCTGAGAAAATTGTGTGGCTGAAGGAAGCTCTCCAGGGTCCACCAGCTGAGCACATCTCCTCTTTCACGGCCACAGACGCCAATTTTGAGAAAGCTTGGGAGAAACTTCAACGACACTATGAAAATCCACCATTAATTGCAGGGCATCTCTTCAACAGGGTGCTCAACTTGCCAACAATGGCCAAGGGAGATGCCAAGGCCATGATAAACAACGCTCACATTGCAAGAGAAACAGTGGATCAGCTCATCAACACCGCCGGGATACCAAAAGAAAATTTGGGCGAACAATTTGTCTTCCACCTGCTTAAACGCTCCATGGAGGCAGACACACGCACCACATGGGAGCAAAGGCTGGGTGCCTCAACGAACTTAGTCCCCCTGCAAGAGCTAGTCAACTTCCTGGAGTCAACTGCCAGAGGCATGAGTCCAGATGATCAACAAGATTCACCGAAAAGACAAATTAAACCAACGCCTCAGGGAAAACCAACACAACGGGCACGTGCACATCATGTGGCTGAGACAGCACCTCAGCAAACAGAGACTCAACGATCCAGACCTGCTGATTGCTGCGCATACTGCAGGGACAGGCACTTCATTGGAAAGTGCCCAGGATTCCAAAACCTTCCACCAAGGAAACGGTTGGAATACATCACAGGCATGCACTTGTGCTTCAACTGCTTCGGCACGCACACGGTGGCAAAATGTAAGTGCAGCAAGGCTTGCTTTAAATGCCAACAACGACATCACACGATGCTGCATCTGGATCAAGAGAGGAGTGAAGCCAGCACCTCATCCAACAACGCTCCAGAGGCACCAGCAACGAGGGAGGAATCAGGTCTGAGTGTTTGATTTATTATATTCTCATACATCACTCAGAACACTAATCCCCCTTGTACATTCAACCAGGCACATTCACCAGCACCTTAACATTCAACGTCAATGAAAAATCAACGCATCGAGAATCATCAATACCAATCACCGCAGAGAACAACAAACTGTCCATCAACTCAACGGATCAACGACTAGTGCTCTTGGCTACGGCTAAAGCCAGGGCATTCTCCAACGTCGGATTCAACACAATCGCGAGAATCCTCATCGATCAAGGCTCAGAGCTTTCATTTATTACGGAAAGCCTGGTGCATCAACTTCACCTAAAACGAAGACACTCAATAATCGACCTCATCGGAATTGGTGGAAAGCACGCATGCAAAACGAAAGGAATTGTCGCAATCACGGTCCAATCAACGAAGGAGCCATTTCAACAAGTCGAGCTCAACGCCCACATCCTCAAAAAGCTAACCTCACAGTTACCAACGTTTTATTGCTCATCTGCATCAATCGGATCACTGCAGCAGCTTCAACTGGCAGATGAGACCTATTCAACACCTGGACCTATCAACATCATCATCGGAGCTGACAACTATGGGAAAAACATCGGTCATAAAATCAAGAAATCCAACGACAATAAATTAGTTGACCAACTGACGAAATTTGGATGGATCCTATCCGGTCCATTATGCAATGCGAACTGTTCAACGAAGACCTCCTTCTCCGCGGCAAGGGGATCCTCTAATGAACAATTAACGGAGCTTCTACAAAAATTCTGGGTCCAGGGAGAACCACCAACTACAACGAACGCAATTAACGAGCTCACACCAGACGAACGAGAGTATGAAGAACACTTCCAACGCAATCATCTACGAGAAACAACTGGGCGCTATATTGTGAGATTACCACTGCGCACATCAAATAAAGCGCTCCGAGAATCGAGGAGTACGGCGCTTCGTCAACTCCATGCAGTGAAACGAAGATTGAACGCAAATCCTGACTACAGCAAGCTGTACAACGACTTCATCAACGAGTACGAAGCACTTGATCACATGCGACGTACACACGACACCTCAGAACCATCAACAACATACTACCTGCCACATCATGGAGTTCTGAGGGAGGCTGCACTAACCACGAAGCTTCGAGTGGTTTTCAACGGCTCCAACAAAACAACTTCGGGCATCTCACTCAACGACATCCTCCACGCGGGCGGGAAGCTTCAAGTGGATGCAATGGATGTTCTCACATGGTTGAGAAGACATCGAATCGTCTTTGGCACCGACATCGTCAAGATGTTTCGACAAATCAACGTGCACAAAGAGGACTGGGATCTGCAACGTATCCTGTGGATAGATGAAAATCAACGACTGGTGACCTTCCAACTCACCACAGTCACATACGGGCAGAAATGTTCCCCATGGCTCTCGCTGAGAGTCCTGCAGCAGCTAGTCAACGATGAAGGTCAACGATTCCCAGCAGCAGTGCCACCGCTAACTAAAGGGCGTTACGTCGACGACATTTATGGTGGAGCTGACTCAGAGGAAAAAACGAAAGAAATGATAACTCAACTTCAACAAATCTGCCATGCGGGCGGATTTCCACTCCAGAAGTGGACGAGCAATCACCCAGAGATACTCGAGCAACTCAACTTGTCAACGGGAACGGCAGGGCCAGTGCAATTCGAGGAGACAATAATAAAAACTCTCGGATTGTGTTGGCATCCATCGACGGACTCATTCCACTACAAAGCAAAGACC
>NW_011887849.1:44364-49476 GCF_000806365.1 Fopius arisanus
CGATGGAAGGAGTTCGTTCACAACAGAGTGACGAAAATCCAGGAAGCATTACCAACAGCTGTGTGGAGACATGTTGGCGGGATTTACAACCCCGCTGACTGCGCTTCACGTGGCATATCACCGACTCAACTCAACGAACATCACCTGTGGTGGAACGGGCCTGACTGGCTAGCCAAACCGCCATCAGCCTGGCCACAGAATATAATCAACACTCCAACGGAGGTCTCACTTGAAGAGAGACCAGCATGGAGACTCACCCAGTGGCTGTTGAAGTTAGACAGCATCCATTGGCAGAGTTCCTCAACAGATACTCCACGTTGTCTAAGGTTCTACAACTCACAGCAACGATAAATCGAGCAATCCAACGACTTCGCAGACAACCAACGTCAGACACGCCAGTGCTAACAACGAGAGAACTGAACGAAGCGAGGATCTTCTGGGTAAAGGTAACCCAAAAACAATATTTTGAATCTGTGTTGCAGAACCTCAACGAGAACACTCAAGTTCCTCGACAACATCCACTGGCCAAACTGACGCCGAGAATAGACGACCAAGAAATTCTACGGCTGGGTGGACGACATAAAAACTCCTTGCTCGATCCAGACGAAATTCACCCAGTGATATTGCCATGGAAGTCTCGGCTAACAACATTAATCATCAACGAAGCGCACCAGAAAACTCTACACGGAGGAGCGCAACTCACCATGGCCTACATCAGACAACGATACTGGATCGTTGGAGGCAGAAGATCAGTACAAGCATTTATACTACGCTGCTCTGTCGGCACCAGGTTCAGGGCAACACGAGCACAACAGCTGATGGGTCAGCTCCCAACGTCGAGAGCAACACCTTCACGACCATTCCTGCACACTGGAATTGATTATGCAGGACCTCTTCCAATTCGCAAGTAGAGACCAAAGAACGCTCAACCATCAACTGTCCATATTGCTGTCTTTGTCTGTTTTAGCACATCAGCCATTCACCTAGAGCTGGTCAACAGACAAACAACGGACGCGTTTATTGCTGCCTACAAAAGATTCACTGGAAGGCGAGGCATTCCAGCTGTAATGCACAGTGACAACTCCACAACGTTCGAGGGAGCAGCCATCGAACTCAACAGACTGTACAATCAACAGTCTCCCGAGAACCAACAAATTAGAGCAGCATTGGCACACAACGGTACACAGTGGAAATTCATCCCACCAAAAGCCCCTCACTTCGGAGGAAAGTGGGAAGCTGCGGTAAAATCAACGAAATACCATCTACGACGGGTACTGGGAACCACAACATTAACTTATGAAGCGTTAAATACGGTCCTGGTACAGATCGAGGCCTGTCTCAACTCGAGGCCAATTGTCCCAATGACGGATGACCCTGATGACCTGCAGGTATTAACACCAGGGCACTTCCTCATCGGAGAGCCTCTCCAACTCATCCCGGAGCCATCTCAACTCGAGGCCAACACAACGAAAATTACCAGATGGAATCTGGTGACTCAAAAAACTCAACAATTTTGGTCCAGATGGTCCAGAGAATGTCTTCAACGCTATCATTCAACGTATAAATGGAATCAACGTCAACGGAACATCAAAGAAGGAGACATGCTCTTGATGATCGACGATGATCAACCTCCAGCACATTGGCCTTTGGCGAGAGTTACTGCTGTAAGGCCAGGAGCTGATGGACTCGTAAGAGTGGCTGAATTAGTAACAGCACGAGCAGAAATCCCAACGAATCGGGACGGAGAGCCAGAGCCACAGAATGCCCGAGTTCACCGTCCCACCTTCACCAGACCAATAGCAAAACTCTGCTTGCTACCTACGGATCCACCACCAGAAAATCAACCAGAAGACACCAACAAAAATCAACTAGATGACAACCAGAGTGGATAATCAGCGAGGATTCATCACGAGTGATGAATGCGGGCGGGATGTTTAAAGTAGACATGAAAAAACGCCCCCCAACTCAACGACAATTAGCCGACGAATTTCGGACACTTCCGGGGTTCATCGGTACGGTGACCCGACGGTCAGCAACGAGCTTGGGACCCCCCAAGTTTCAGTTAGCAACGAAAACCCGTGCAATCAACGTCGACCAATAAGCATCTCAACTTTTCGTGTACATTAACGCCTCTCAACGTTACACCGCGAGCGTATTAAACCGACGCCAACATCCCTTTTGTTTAATCAACGTGTTTAACAGTATTCACCAACGTTTTTCAACTTACTACTTGACACTAAACCTTTTCTCAACGCATTCTGTACATTTCTGTATATATTTGTGACAAGTGAATGTTAAAAACGCAGTGTTTTATACATCGGTTTTCTCACCACTTGCTCACCCCTTTTCCCGACACCCATTTCCAATTTTTCGACGCCCGACCACTCACACACAACGTCCTCAACTAAACACCTTGGAATCTAAAATCGTCAAGACCATACTCCAAAGTTGGGCGCCAGTCAATTTTTGTCCCTTCGGAAATAACAAACCGGAATACCTTATTTTCCAAAACGGAAACGAAACCCCAAAAGAACACTCTATAATAAAGTCTCGAAAGAAAATCCCAGGAAAAGGTGATAATTACCTGCGCTGCTCAGGATGTCGGTTATGGACAGAGAGATGGATCCTGGTGGAAACAAGTTTATTGGGCCAAACTCTAAAATAAATACTCAAAATCCCTAAATTCAATAGCAAAACCAAAACCATATTCAATAGGAAAAGTATTAATACAGAGTTGAGAAAGGGAAATACACAAATAGGCGTACGTACGCAGAGACCCAGAAATTTTTATTACTCAAAATTCTAATAATTTCGAATTTGGCCAAAAAGGCACGAGAATAATCTCATGCGAATATTGGCAATTCACAAGTAACTTTTATTCCACACCAGGATGGCGATAAACACATCATTCAATAAATCGACCAAAACTCGAGAAAATAACCCCAATTTTAATAATTCTCATACCCCCATAAATAAATTTTAAGGCACAGAGCGCATGGCACCCAAGATACGGCCCTGCTCGAAAATATACTATAAGTGGAGGCTCACTGAGCATAAAACATAGCTACATGAGGGTTATCGGCCGGTACTGCACACGATATTCCAAATTATTTTTTTTAACGTACGGAACTGCACAAAATGTCGAAATATCCGAAATACTATCGCGTGAATCGCATGACGAATTATCAACGTTCGTAGACTTATTTAATTATTGATAAAAATGGCTAAAACAGCAATTAGAGGCTGTAAAATAATTGCAAGAGGGGATGAGAGATGAGAGAGGTTCTCACCTCGACGTTCCACGCAACAAGAGAACAGCAGATGTTCTCGGCTCGGTGTGCCAAGCAAGACTCCTCAATAGGTGATGATTTTAATTATCCGAAATATTCCCAGAATCGTTTCTAAATGATGACGTAACCGAGAATTCTTGACTGTGTCGAGCAATGAAGATTTTTATTACGATGCGCGATGTTCTCTAACGCATATTTTCCGTAGAAGTGGCTCTACAGGCCCGAATTCTGCTCCCCCGCACTGAACATTCCTTAATAATTAGAAGGCGCGGGAACGACGCTGACACACACTTGTGAGGCGAGATCGGCAATATTAAGTGGGAAAGCCTGGTATTGCTCACCAGAAATCCTCCTCCTTGTCTCCAGGCTGTATCTCACCAAATCTCCAACTATTTTTCTCCTCCCTGGTCTCTAAATCTTCTTCACACCTTACGCTAACTCCTCGGCACATAACAAATCCTCCATAACTCGTAATTAACACAAAAAAACAATAATTTGCTGCACGCACCCCTACCTCTACTGATGTCAACAACGAACTGGCGGTTTCGCAACATGCTGGCGGGAACGCGGTTAGCGCCCCGTCTCGCACCTAAACTCTAGTAATTATTACTTCCCTAGCGCGCGAAATAGAAAATACGGCAAAACTGCAATTAATTTACTCTCGAGTTCATGAACGGTTTTTCTCATCCAATACTTTCTCGTTAATTAAGGGCACGTATTTAGGATGGTCTTGTTATGTCCGGAGACGTTGTCAGCGTCGGAGGACAACTATTGTATAATAGAATTATTTCCGGAAAATAAGAACTAGAACTTTTGATATAAAAATATGGAAAAGCTAAGTTAGAAATGTTGAATGAAGCTGAATATTTTTATATTTTACGTTTTATTTGGACGACCCTAGGTTTGGTTTTCATTCTTACCTTGATTGTGTTGTTAATTTAAAATATTGAAATTGGGATAGGAATTCAGGGATTAAGAATAATCAAATGATTCCGAGGAAATTTTATGCTCAAAAGTAATCTTCTATTTCTAAACTCTTTGGAAATACAATTAAAAGTGTTGGTTTGAATCTAGAATTTCATGTATAACACAATTTATTTAATATAAGGTAGTAACGATTAAATATTCATCCCTGAATAGTTCTTTATAGATTTTGATAGCTGATTACTTTGGAATTGAAAAGTGTGAAACTAATTCTTTGAGACTCACAGTTGAGCAGTATTATTATTGTAATCCTTTCTTATGGATAGGCGTGAATCCTTCGGTGACACAATCGTCTTTCTTCACCAGAATAAGAGTAGTCTCTGATCCTATTATGAATACTTCTTATTCTGCCACGTTCACCCACTTGCTTATCATTAATAAACAAAATTCAAGAGTTTTGAGAATGTCCACAACCACGGAAACTAATGAATTAGTCCTCTTAATATGCAAGAAACACTCCTACTTTCGATTCAAGGATGCAGTATCCCTGTACACTTCAGTCCGTTTAGCTATTTACTATTATTCAATAGGTTACCGCGCACTATATCGCATCAGTTGCGAATTATAGTATGGGAGGATCAGAAGAGACAGATCGATTCCGGAAAGTAATTTCCACCAAGTCAAATTATCGCTCCGACGGTTGCTTCTAGACTGCTTGTCTTTTGGTTTTTGGAGAGCGGATCGGTTTGTGGTGGTTACACGAATCGACTTTTAATTGGTGGAAATTATGGTGTGATTTTCCCACTTCTTATTCTTGAAGGGAATTGACCTGTCAATTCAGCAATTTTGATAGCGCGTGATTTCGCCGGTGAGGTTCACTGCCCTGACATGTGTCATT
>NW_011887849.1:49541-80955 GCF_000806365.1 Fopius arisanus
TTTTGATGATTTTGCATTTTCAATTTCCGTGATGGTGAAATTGAACTGATTTATTGAAAGTGGAATTTAATATTCAATGAAGGTATTTACAGTAGTTAATATTTATGAAATTGAAAAAGGTATTTAATATTTATGAAATTGCAGGAAAAACTATTTATATAGGTTTTTGGACATCACAGTCTCCTCACGGGATCCCGCGATCAGAAAGAATAAAATTACATAAATGCTAATCCCCCCCCCCCCCCTCGCCAAATTAATTCTCATTAATTCCTTACATTTTTATTTCTCGAAATTTTAACCCAGTATTTGGCGATAATCCGCAATGTTTCCTCTCCAAACCTCAAGAATCTTAAACGAGACGAGAAAACTCTCCACTTGCTGGGGGTTAAGTCAAACGATAATTCCGACGTATTTGCTCTGTACCCTGAGATTGCTTCTTGTTGGACAGACATTGTCACTGAAGGGGTTGACAGGGCGGACAAGAAAGGTTTAGTAGACCAGGGATGCGCAACCTTCAGGTAGCTCGGAGCAAAGTCATAAAGAGTCATAGTCAATTATAATGGTCCTCCGATGATAGTTGGGACAGTAGTGGGGGGCCTCACAGTTACCGTATTGGGAAGCCTCCCATGACGTCTCTGACAAATGGTCAAATGGCGAAAATGGCCGCCGTGATTAATATAAAGGCAAATTTAAATATCCACGAATGCAGAAAAACTTTTCTAAATATCAAAATAACTATTGGTGATTGAAATAGATATGAAGGTACTCTTCAAATTCAGCTTCCCGAATTGATGACATCTTTCAGCTTGCTTTTTAAATTTTTGGTCCAATAGAGACTTTACCAAAAAATATGTCAAGGAAAAAATTCCAAACATTGCAATTTTGACTGCCTGATTTTGATTCTGAATACAAAAAAAAAATATTTTTTGAAAATAATATTTTTAAAAAATTTTCGTCAAAGGATCAGCAGAACCACTGGAACATGATATTGTGGACTTTGTTCCTTGCCTCTGAAATTAAACAGCCGGTCTTTACATTTCATTTGTAACGTCTGCTTTCAAAATTAATAAAAATGTCATAGTGAAGAAAATTCCATATTTTCCATTTTCGACTCATTTCCCCGCTTTTCCTTTTCTTCAGCAATATTTTTCCTTTTTTCCTGTTCTTAAGTGTATAACGAGCATTAGGGATGCCCGTTAGAATCCCCAATAAAATTTAGAAATAGAGAGAGAGAGAGCGAGGGAAATAAATTACGGGTTAGGTTTAGGAAAATTATGATTCCCCTCTTTCGGGGTGGTTTAGAGTAGGTTAGGGGTTATAGGGATTTTTATGAGAAGGGTAGGGTCAAGCTCGAGTTATTTTAGGTCCGGTCAAAAAGCCGGCGCTCCAAATGAAAGGATTCTGGGGGGTTGGTGGGTACGGGTGGAAGGCCGTAGGGGGACACGAAAAATACCCCGACGGATGGTCAAGGGCTGTTACGGGTGGAAGGCCGTCTGGGACAGAATCAACCTTCATCCCGACGGAGTGCCAAAAACTTTAGGATTAGTTACGGGTGGAAGGCCGCACGGGGTAAATCCAGCCCTTACCACGGCGGATTGCCAAAAATTAAAAATACAATTACGGGTTAGTGGGTGAAAATATTACGTTTACGGTTAATGCTTAAGGTCTTCTAGCCCCAGGAATCCAGGAGAATCACCCGAGAGGATAATACCGCGGAAGGAGAAGTTTTTGATAATCAGAATTAATGCAAATTTGAATTCGGCGAAGGGCTTGGCCCATAATAAGGTAGAGGGATCCACCAATCGAAACCCGATCGATTGGTAGGCGTGATTAGGGGGGTCAGCGTCCCGCGGCACTGACCTCCGAAAATCAGTTACGCATTAACCGCGAGAACATACGTACGTGAGTGACAAGTGAGGCTCCCAGGACGTGGCGAGAGTGATACAGTGCACCACCCAGGACACCAGGACACCAGGACACCAGGACAATTAGCTGCAGCCAGGATGGTCCTGAAGAGAAAGAGGAAAGCAGCGAGAAGATTTACCGTCAGTTTTTACGGGTTTATTTAAAGATTTTTTCCCTTTTGGCGGCTCCCCGATAATCATTGGCGGTCATGAGAGTTTTCCGAGCCATGGAAATGGCATTGGTCGTGTCCACCAAATTTTGGGTAGTTTCGAAGAGATTTGTGGAGTGTTTTTCCGAATAATTTCGGCTTGCATTATCCCCCAGTGCGGTTGGCAGTTTATTGGTGGGATTTTGGGAGATTTTGAGGGTATTTTTATGTGAATTTTGGGTGAAATTGTCCACGGCCAATGAACAAGGCCAGTGGTTCTTCCTCGTGGTGCCATCGAGGCAGCCATCGAGTGGCTACGTGCTACAGGTGGGGAATCGCACATTAAATTTCCTCGTGGTTATTAATTGATCCAACGGGGTTAATTATGTACCCTTACGCCTCAATTTTTGTGGGATTGTGGAGAATAATGTCCCAAACCAGATGGTTCAAGGTTTTCCGGAATCTGCAGAGCGGATTCCGAGTTATCGAATTTTAAGTGAAGTTAAATTTAGTGTGTGGATTTCTCCTCGCGGCTAACCGAGCAGCGAGGCATAGTGCCGTCTCTCCCTCGCTCTCTCGCGCTCGCGCTCACTCGTTGAGGGTCCGATTTCGGGAAATTATCGATTTGCAGGGCGAAAATAATATTTCGGCTGTTCCTCGGATTATCGCCGATCGATAATCCTTGAGGCCGCATTCCAATGAGATTATTCTATACGAGTGTGGGATAGTCAACAAAAAAATTTCGTATTTTGTTAAATAATTTATGTTCGCGACGATTTAATGAGACAGTTGAAGTTGTATTTAGGATTCTGTGAGAAAATTGATATTTCGCGATAGTTGAAGAGTACAATTAAATTTATATTGGAGATTTCCCTGCAACGCTGATATTTAGAGAAAGTTAAAATTGCTAATGAAATTTGGAAGCAGATTAGCCTAATCAAATTGTTTATCATTTATTATTATTGTACCGAATTTCGACTTGAATAGCGGAATACGTAAGGACAATGTTTTGTTGCCTTAATTTATTTCTGGCCTCCCGTTTCCTTTTTTTTTGGTATTTGTCCCGATTTTTGCAGTCTTGGCTCCATCTACGATCCACCCCTCTCTCCACAACAGGCATACTGAGCGACCCCAGGCCCCTCACCTTTCCCCAAAAGCCTAATTATCCTTTCCGTTCCCTTCAGGTTGCCTTTTTGATTTTAGAGTACATTTTTGAGTTAAGTTTTAGGGTTTTTGAGGTAGGATATTCGATAAAACGAATTTCGAGATTAGTTACGCTTAGGGTTATCAATTTTTCCGATTTGGTAATTCCGGACAAAAATTACCTGGCGCCCATAAGGTTATATTTTAGCAGGTTTTATTAGGCGTAGGGGAAGTAGGGCGAAGGTAATGGGCATTTTCCATTCCCCGAGAAAATGTCACGTTACAAGTGTTATCACCACTTTGGTTGATTTCAGCCGAGGAGAAGGCCCTTTACGACTTGCGTCATAAAGGCCCATCACCCGACACAATAAGCTTTCGTCTACCGTTTGTTATGTATTAATAGAGGTCGGGAGCACGACTTGCTCTCAGAGCAGAGGTTGCTCATCCCTGTACTAGACAAATATCCCCGTAAGGGTAATTGTCCCCTCAATACACCAACCCTCAACCCTGAGATTGTCTCTCTGCTGAATAAATCAGCCAAAGCCAGAGACGAATACTTGGCAGCTAACCAAGATTTGTGTGGGTCGACTTTGGTAGCTTTGGGTGGTGTTCATTATCTCATGCCCAATGAAGAGCGTGATGGTATTGACAAGAACGATTGATTGGAACGCTTAGGTGATGTCAGTCGTTTTAATTGCGAACTCTCAACTCACCAACACCAGGAAGGTTTACCTTCATCCTTGTGTGGATGAAGAATTTAAGCCAATTTTGGGGAGTTCCACTGCAGCCAAATTCTTATTTGGCTCCGATCTGTCGAAAAAAATCAAGAATACTTGTTCAGTCGAGCAGATTGGCGTCTCCATTAAACCTATAGAGAAAAGACCCTTCCTTAAATCAAAAACTTTAAAGTGGCGACGCCCGTCAGCGACCCAGCAACCTCCAGCGCCGATGGGTTACAGAGGGAGGAGGTTCAGCAGAAACCTACCCTCAACCAGAACGCTCGATCAGCAGAGAGCCCCGAGCTCCAACAAGCAGCTGCTCCCACAGGCGACAGAAAGTAGTTCAGGTGAGTGAGTTCGCAGGAAGGTTGAAGTTTCACACACAAGCTTGGTCTAAACTGACATCCTGACAGTTTTATTTGGGGCCTGATCTCGGGCTATGAAATTAAATTCAGGAGGCCTCCTAGCCAATCAGATTACGAAAAATCTTCTTTACTCAACATAACAGATGTTTCCCCTGGGATGTCTGAAGCTATTGAACGATTCGTGAAGTTTGGAGCTGTCCGGGTGTCCATCCGATTAAAGACCAATTTCTATCTTCTTATTTCCTGGTACCCAAGAGTGACGGCAGTATGAAACTTGTTCTCAATTTAAAGAAACTCAATAGATTTATTCCTAAGGAACACTTTAAAATGGAGGATGTTAGAACCGCTAGAAATTTAATGTCAGAAGGCTGTTTCATGGAAAAAATCAGCATTAAGGAAGTGTATTTTACCTTACCTGTTTTTCACGACAGTCATAAATTCCTACGTTTTTCATGCCATGGATATTTGTATGAGTTTACTTGTTTACCTTTGGTTTGAGTACAGCCCCGTGGATTTTCAGCAAGGTTATGAAACCTATGGTAGGTTTTTTGATAATTCAACACCTGCTTTCGGTAGTATATCTTGATGACTGGCTCTGCCTGGGTCAGGCGAACGAGTAAATTCCAGCAGGGTTTATCCTATAGTTTATCAAACACCCACAGATCAGCAATTTCATTCATTTGTGGAGATAGAATAGTGAAGAATGTCCTCATATCTCGTATTGTAAACGGAGCATTCAATGACCGGCCCGTTAAACCTAGATACCATCACATTTATGACCAGGACCTAGACATTGAAAGTCTAAACGACTTGTTCCCGTTAGCAGAATTAGACGTGGCTCGTTCAACAGTTAAGTTGGTGGTTCTCCTAGCCCTGGTCACAACTCATCGTAAATAGACTCTGAGCTTGTTTAAAGTAGAAAATATTCATCAGAGATCGGGAGATTTCCATATTCAAATCCCAGACAAAAGCAAGAACTCCAAGCGGGGTAGGTTTCAACCATTACTGCATATTGCTAGATTCGAGAATCACCATCAGTTATATGTCGCAAGCACTCCATCCCATTATCTTCAGAGAACGACCGAGATTCGTGGAGATACGAAAACTGTCTTCATCACCACCAAGCAACGCTACGGACCGGCTTCTAGAGATACACTCTCCAGATGGATCAGAAGTTTCCGCGCGACATGTGGAATCTCTCCAAGGTTTGCCCCACATAGCTTGCGTCGTGCAGCCACTTCGGCTGCCCTTAAGAAAGTGGTTGAATTAAATGTAATAAAGAGTCTTGCGGGCTGGTCTGAGAAATCACAAGTATTTAATCAGTTTTACAACAGGTCTATTATTGCCGACAAACGTACTTTTTCCAGGACTGTTCTAAATATGAAGGATAAATCATAAGAGGAAGGATAATTCTATTATTATTCTCAGTTATTAAACATTTTATACCATGTTGCTCTTAGAAACCTTGAATGAAGGACAATTCGTTTCTTCGAGATACTTACCCTGAACATCTACATAGTGATGTCGGGAACGAGACGCGAGATATAAATGGACGATCAAGCCAAAACGCCGCGGAGCGGCGAGCGAAGCTCATCCCAATTATGTGGAATGTCTCATTCGAAAGGTCACTCCTATCCTTCAATATTTTTATTTTCTCTCGTATACCCTTTCGGGTCTTTACGGTTAGTTGGTTCCCTTCCCACCCCCCCAACCCCCTGTACCGCATTTGCTTGAAGGGAGGGAAAAACCTCATCTGAGGGAAAAAACCTGCCCAGGTACAGTCGTCCTTTTGACAGGACTACCGCTCGGCAGTGGAACCGTGAGATCAGAGCGCTATAAATTTTTGACCGCCGGTGCCCGGGATCGAACCCGGATCTCTGGCATGCTAGTCTAGCACTCTAACCGCACGGCCACTACCGTCGGTCCTATCCTTCAATAAATAATCATATTTCTTCTCACACTCTCCTTTTGCGTTTACTTTACTCTAAACTTTATGACGAGGAACAGCGCAAGGGCATGCTGGGAGATTAACGGACGTTTAACGGAAAGAAGGGAAAGACCTTTTTTCCGTTAAAGGCTGTGGCGACAGTGAGCAGTAGCGGTACTACTACATAGTGACTTCTTCGAACGAGATACTCAATATAATTGCGAAGCGGCGTGCTCGCTTGATCGTCCAATTATCTGCACTCCGTCAGATCGACTGGATTTCTTCAAGCTACCGCCGACCTTGTAAATCGCTCAGCGTACAACTGAGCTCATCCTGAATGTACAGTTCAGGAAATCTTTTCTTCAAGAGAACAACCAAGTTTGGCCTGAGTGTACAACTCAGGCGTACCTACACCACCAACACCTCCTGATTGACCACATCATCATCACCTACAGAATCGCGCTAAAGAAGCATGTTTGAGCATTTTCAACTCGATCAGTGCTAGAGCTTCTAGCATACTTCTGGAGTTCTCCGCAATCCACTGCGAAGAGGAAACGCCAAGAAAATCACCCCTTCCCTCGTGCCGCTTATTTCTTCAACCGTAAGTCAAAAAACACACCAACAACATTTACACTATTCTCTCCTACACTTTTCCCATCTCTACCCCTGGCTTTTATCTTGGACTTTTTACTATTCTGTATCTCAAGCGAAATGTAATAAGTTTAAAATCTGTCTAAAGGGAAAGTTAAATTAATAAAAATAATATAAATATTTAATGGGTATCTTTCTCTTTGTGTGTGAATTCCTCATATTATATTCATTGTGTACTTCAGTACTTAGTCTCACGCAATAGGCCCCACTAAATGAGATTTATAAGATCCTTTCTCCTCCGGACAATACCTGTGGTGACTAGTTACGGTCAACTCACCTGAAGGGTTCACCATTTATTCGATATTTCGACCTACCTAGTGACCCAGAGTCCGCAACAAAAGTAAGCAATATGGCCTTAAAGTAACTGATGCGAATAGACTGCAAATAGTTGGCGGTACGCTGCAATGGATATTTTATCGAATATTGCAAACTGCCCAATTCCTAGGTGGCAGCAATATTCGCATTAAAAAAATGATAATAAATCATCAACAAAATTTCATAGATATATGTGATTTATTTCGACAGGTCTGGGTTGACGCTGCTACCCAAGTATTTTTCTCGCTGGGTCCTGGATTCGGAGTGCTATTAGCCTATGCCAGTTACAATGAATACCACAATAATGTTTATAAGTAAGCATATTGATTCATTAATAGTGTAAGCATTAACATATGCATTCAATTGTAAGTAAGGCTACTGAACGATTGTATGGTTCCAATGGATTTAGAAAAGTGTATAGAAATTCTTAAAAATCTCGCATGTAGTAATGTCGAATAGTCGTGTATGTCCAGAGAATTTTTGCGTGGAGGGACATTACTTAAGTTCCTGAAGCTAGAATTTGTTGATTAAATTATTGGACGATGCTGGTTTCTCTTTTTGTTCTTACCTGCGGATGATTCTATCATTAGTCATTTTCAAGTTTAGTTAGTTGAATAAAGTGGGCGATATATGAGATTGTTCAACTTTACGTATTTATTAGAACGGATAATTGGATTGTTTTACATTAATTGCGATTGAAATAGTTATAATTTAAGGAACCCTTACAATCATTGATGGATCTATTGCGGGTTTTACGATTGGACATTTACTCACAGAGACCAATTATTATTTATGAGTCGTGAATTCTTGGGGTGATTCCACCTCTTTTCTCTGCCAGATGAATGGAAATACACTATTACAGATACTTAGGTGGAGTCCTGTCTTTCACTCAGTTGGGTTAATTTAATTTGTTTATTAAATTGAGTCCAGCTTCTCGATAAGTTTTTACTAGTCACTAATAATTATAATTGAGTTACACCCACCATTCACCAACACTTACTACTAGTTTCCTTGATATGCAGGAAATTAATGACACTCGGCTTAAGGATAGAGTATCTCCGAGCGGTTGCTAATTAATGTTCCGTAATGTCATTCGGGAACACTCCGAATGTTTCAATAAAAGATTAACTCGGAATCAATAGCCAAAGTCGGAACGATTTCAATAATATTTCCGCAAGGAAGTCGTAGCTCTTTCGTGAGCGAGTTTTTTCCGACTGCCCTTTTTTTTGGAGAGGGTCTGCTATTTCTTCCTTCGAAAATTTGGAAATTGATTGGAGTGGGAGAGGTGGCGTGATTTCCAGCTCTCTGATTTTAGGTTCATTGACTTTGCTCTACTTGAAAAGAAACTTGAAGAAAAATTGCTACTTATTGAATTTTGGGTTGCGAGGGCGTTTTCCAAATTGTTTAAAATAAGCTGGACATTACACGTTCTTGCTGTTCCGCGTAATTCTCCTTCAATCACAGTCATTTTTACAGCGCTCTACCATATGTTACTCTTCGGCTGCAAGATAAGAGATTATTTTCCGATGATCAAAGTACGAGTAAATAAAATTGCCCGTTCATCTATGTGTGAATTATTTCGTACAATAGATTGATATCCTCAATATGTATAAAACAAAACTATTTCTATGTGCAATTGATTTGCGAGAGGTTTTCCGTCAACCGTTTTCTGAAGCCTAGGCGTTTATGTGTCGAACTCCGGTTTTTAGTAATCGACGTCCAGTAGCCGTGACCTCGTAAAAAGTTCGCGTTTGTGTTGCTTTGATAAATTCCTTCCTACCAATTAATTGTTTTTTACGAATATATATATATATATGTATATATATATATATATATATATATATATATATATTGTGATGACTAGAGCGTTAAATTATTAAAAGGGGCGGTATATCAAGATACGCGACTGCGTATCGGCCAAGTGGAGGTTTTACCGGTGTGACGTCACATGCCGATGCTGTCGCGTATAATATACACGACACAACTACTCCGAAAATGTGTTTGATTTTTTTTCTCTTAATACGAGAAGTTTTCGCGAAATCGGGTCTTAGTTACATCATATAAGTTGACGGTGAGCTTTATGAAGGTATTTTTACTTTTTCGATTGAATCACTAAATAAAAATATCCTTCCATAGAAACCATCATAATGTCATATTTCCTCAATTTTATTTTCTCTCAGCGTTAGATTTGTTCGTCAAAGTTGGCAACGAATATCATAATGTGTGTCTTTCTTTTCTCTCTTTTCCTCTTTTTCCCCAGAGACTACCGGAGACATACTCATGCGTATGAATAAGTTTCCGAATGATAGTCCCGTAGCGGTGGCGCCTGAACTAATTCGGGCTTGGAGTATGGCATGGATAATCGAATTAAATAAATTAACTATTTCGACCCTGTTAGCACAAATAACTACTGAATGTTCAGACACATGAGGCAAGCCGAAACAAAACATCAACAAAATGCAACAATGTACAAGCAGAGATAATATAAAACTCGGCGTCCCGAGGAATTTGTTCTCTGGCGTCCCAGAGAACTAAACCTCGAGTATAACTTCTCAGATATTTTCCTGAAATGCTTCCCTGATCAGAGGAATCTGCTACGAATGTAGCTAAGTAGTTCAAAATTGTTCGGTTCAATCTTTCTACCATCCCATTAGATAGTGGGTGTAAGAGTGTGGTTCTGGTCTTTTTGATGCCGAGAATTTTCATTACCTCTGAGAAAATCTTAGACTCAAAATTCCTACCTTGGTCTGAATGAATTTCTAATGGGAGCCCGAACCGAGAAAATATATGGTTTACCAAGGCTTCGGCCACCGCAATTGTTTTATAATTGAGGATGGGAATCGCCTCTGGCCATTGGGTGAAATAATCGGTTATCACCAAAACGTAACTGTTCCCTTGAGTCATTTTTGTCAAAGGGCCAACAATATCAACAGCAATCCTCTCGAAGGGGCTACCAATGATGGTTTTTTCGATGGTCATCTTCTGTTTCCCCAAACACAATGATGTCGTCCAAGAAAACTCAACAGATTTTCCCAACGAGTCCTGCCAAAACATTATTCATCACACAGATGAAAGTTGCTGGAGCATTACAAAGACCAAAAAGCATCACAGTGAATTGCCATAATTAATTCCCCAGAGTGAAGGCCCTAATTTCTCGCTGTGCCGGGTTCATTTCGATCTGTCAGTATCCACTCTTCAGGTCGACGGTAGAAAACCACTGGGAACCAGCCGTTGCATCGAAAATTTCTTCAGGTATTGGCAGTGGTGTCGCATCTTTTTTAGTAACATCATTTGAAACGAGATTTTTTCCCGTCACGGGTTGAAATCCCCCTGGTAACAGAAAAGAACCCTCTTGTATGGACAGTGGAGGCGGAACAGCCATCTAGCGGAGGCCGAACAGGCCTCGGATGAATGGCAGGTAAGACTTTCCTCCGATGAGGGGCCAAAGGCATAGCGGGTTGGGTGGAAACTGCGACCCCTGTCGGCCCTGAGGACGTTAGTAGACTGTCACTTAGTTGGTGTTTGCTCAGCATGTGATAGGGCGTATTGGGGCCGACGTACAGGCCGTCCAACTGGGCAACACCAATGTGTCTATCGACTTAGACTAGGGACCAACGGCCAGGTGAGAGGACTGGTGCCCCCGGGATCCCGTCAGGTTGATTGGCCGTGGCACGGGTAACGGAATGACCGTGTTGCCGCCAAGATATCCAGGGGCAGAAGGCCCTAGGAGATTTCGGAGAGTCGAGCACGAGCTCTCGATTAGAGCGGCCGGAACGCCGCTTGCTAGCTGGAATAACGCATGGCTGAAACAGCTGAGCAACGGGACGATATACTTCCTCGTCCAAGTGATGGAAATCACGAGGGCGAGCATAGGGAGATGCTCCTGCATCTCCCAAGTAACCTCATGTCTCGTTTCGGAGCATGTGGTGACGACCACTGTGTTTCCGGAGTGATCTGTGCCTGAACGGAAAGGTGACATTATGCGGCCCGTGGGTCTGGAATCGAGAGAACTCCTGTCGACCTGACATGCGCCGCCATCTTGAGTAGCCAGGGACGGACGCTAGCGATGGAACGGGAAAACTGGAAGCGAGGAGTGTGGGTGGTCGGATGGGTAGATTTCCACCTTGGTCAGATCAGCCTCTTGGTGACCCGGGACGTCCGCGAAGTCGTAGCTGAGCATGACCTTGCTCGGGATAGGGATATCCAACGGTAAGAGAACTGCCCCGGCCTCCCAAAGGAAGAAAATAACCCTTCGGAGTGCTCCGAGTCGCGCGTGATGGCGACATCCGGCCTGGGAAAGGCTGGAAGGAATCTGGAGTTTCTCCGGGTGGACCACACCCACTCTACCTCATCACACTGAAGCTAGCTGGGCATGTGGCATGTCCAGCGGCCCGTAAGCCCCTCGGGTAGCCGCACAGGCCCCGAGGGACGGTTTCGTCAGACCTTCCGTAAATGTTTGGCTTGCGTCAGACATTTTTTACGGCAGGGACATTGGTCGTAAGGGACCATTTTTCCTGGGCGAAATACCCCGGGAAAATACCCTTACACATTAACCTTGCGAAAGTCAACACAAAATCGTATAGGTTCATCTTTTTTTGGTCGCAAAGTGATAGAAGATGTGCGAGGACTGGTGTTGGGTTCAATTATTTTTTGTTTCACCATTGGATCGAGTAACCCATGAATTTTATCTCGATATTGTCGTGGAATTTTCCTAGGCGCTTGTTTGATTGGTTCTGAATTGTCAATAACAATTGTGTGTTTAATTTATTGATATCGTCCCAAGTCATCATCGTTCTTAGAGAAGACATGCTGAAAGTTGATGAGGAACTTCATCAGATTATTCGTTCGTCTTTGATTCAAATGAGTTGAAGCTTTGTCGAATAACCCTGAAAGAAATGCAGGTAATTGATTCATTGATAATTCCGGAGTTTGTTGTATTATTTCTCGAACTGCGACAGCCCTCAAGTAATTTGTAGGACTAAATTTCTCTTTCAAAATATCTTGAAAATTCCTCAAAACTCCAGATTCATGTAAGAAGTCCAATCCGAGAATGCAATCCTCGAGGATATCAGCCAAAACTAGATTCAGATTGAATGAAAGTCCTCTGATGTGAATCGTTGTATTTTGGATGGAATAATGAGAAAAGGGTGCTCTAGCTACGATGAGAATGTTGATAGGTTGATGGACTTGTTTGATTGCTTCAATTTTGGATTGAAAATTTTTGGATTCAAAATGGAGATATCAAAAGCTGTATGGATCAACACATTGCATTTCTTGTTGTCAATTTCCCCTGTCAATTTTAAACTTAAATCCACCAATTGTTTCCCAATAATACAGTGGTAACATCAGTTGAAAACTTGTTTGTCCTTAGTCAATCCGTCCCCCACCGAATTGACTGTAATTAGTTTTCCTGTTGGGTGTTCTGAGTTGATGAATCGTTGTCTGCATGGATAGGAGAATCAATGTTATCCACACGTCGACAACGTTGATTTCTGTTAATAGGAGCACACCAGTATCGAGATATGTTAGAATTTCTTGAAGAATAAGCTGTTGACTTCCTGCAAAATTTATTGTTTAGATTGGATCTGCATTCATTCGCGTAATGACCAAATGAATCGCATTTAAAACATTTGATTTTAGAATCTTTGTCGGGTGGAAATTGGTTGGATTTGTGTGGTAATTGTGAATGAGTTGATGATTCATGGAATGCTCCACTGAATGAACGAATAGAAGACTGGTGAGATGTTCCGTCAAACCGTCGTTTTCTTCCAGTAATAATGGCATTTTCAGTATTAGTTGTTTTGTTGATCACGTCGATTTCAGCAGCTCGTTCAATCGTCAAGCGTAGTGACTCAATTCGCTCTAATCGTAATTTAGAAGAAATGTTCGAATCACGAAGACCTCTGATGAATTGAGCGCAAGTAATTTTATCGCGAGATTCATGAGAAATGTTAGGATGTGAGAGGCGAGATAATTTCTTAATTTCCTCTCCAAAAGTCGCGATTTCTTCTGTATCTTTCATGTCGCGGAACTCAAGTTCTCGGAAATTCATGCGAGCAAAATGCTCTTCACTGAGTGTACTGTGTCACTGAGTCATTGAGTTCACTGTGTGGAGAAGTCCCTGATCACTTCTCCGAGACGTTCGGCTGCATGTTCCAGGTCTCTCTTGTTTCTGAATCTTGAGGGTACATCTTGGATCCTCACGAAAAGTTCCTCTCTGTAACTTCCCCAGTTTGTGTCCTTTGGGTTTCTCCTAGGGATCTGTTCCGATTCGCATGTTAATGACAGGCGTATTTGGCGGTGGTCAGAGCCCGAAGGTTCTTTCGACACCCTCCAGTCTTTTACCCAACGTGCCATGCCTGTCGTGCAGATGGTTATGTCCAACACTTCATGTCTTCTGCAGTCCATGAAGGTTGGTTCTTTCCCTCTGTTCAGGATTTGGAGGTCTTTTTCCATAATGAAGTCATTTAGGGCTTCTCCTCTAGCAATGGTATTTGAGCTTCCCCACCCCACTCGACCGCCCTTGTTGGCGGAGGTTCCATGGAATCATATGGCAGGTATGCTGATCCCGCTATGAATTCCAGGGCCTCGTTCTTCTCGGTGAGGACCTTGAGCTTCACAGCCGTGACGTCCTCTCCGCTTTGTTGGTGTAGGAAGGTCGCTTGTGCGCCTTTTACTAACACACAGGTCCTAATCTTCTTTCCTTGGGTGTTCGAGTGAAAAATTTTTCCACACCCCCCCAGGCCCTTTACCGCCCTGCTCACGAACCATGGTTCTTGAATTAGGGCAATGGCTGTCTGCACCCCAGCTAGCGTCTTGCAGAGAACTGCTGAGGCGCTTTTACTGTGATGCAGATTAATCTGGACTATCTCTACCGACTTATGAGCCATTTCTAGGTTCACCCGTCAATAGGCTTGTCCTTTTCCTCATGTCGGTTCTTCTCGAGCAACTTGATATTTGCTCTTTGCGTCTCGCAGTGAGATTTAAAATTGCAAGCCTCTAGGGCCCGCAGGGTTTGATCCCTGATCAGGGCAGCAAAGTGGGCGCCTGTGGCTCCCCTTTTTTCGCTGCCTCTAATCAGGACACAGTCACCTTTAAGGTCAGGGTTCTGTCGTCCCATGAGCTCGATTGCCTCCTGGGCGGTGACATTCTCGTCCCCAAGGTGAACTACCACCCGGTGTCGCTTGGGTAGCTCCTCCGGTGGCATCACCGCGAGGACGAGGTCCCCGATTTTGTTTTCGGGGAACAGTCCTTTCAGCCAGTTCCCCGTTTCTTCGTCGGTGCAGCAGACAATGGCTGCCCCGTCCCTTTCCCACACCCCCTCAAAAGTCGGTGCCTTAGTCCCCTCTGGCAAGGAGAGGATCTGGGACCTAAGCAGTCCCTTCAGGCCCTTGATTTCTTCGGGTGTGGTTTTTCGATCTGGGTAGTTCTCTGGGACGAGAGCCCACCTGATCATTTTCTTTGCGACCTGAGCGTAGCTGCCAAGATCAGTCTTGGGCCTTTTCTCAGGTCGCGTGTTGTTGTGGGGGCTTGGGGTGCCATCGGGTTTCAGCCCTTTCACGGCTGCTCCCCTTGACACTCCCTCGCCCCCACCCGCGCCCTTGTTTGTCCCAGAAGGAGTGCTTGAGGCTGGGTTAGCCCTTCTCTCCTTCTGGAACCGGCGCCTTGCCGCGCCACTTAGTCTTTTCCCCCTGGGTTGTTCTCCACCAGGTCCAGCATTCTGGCCCTGGGGTTCTTCCGTTCCAGGTGGTTTTTGTGTTTCTTTTTGTATTCTGGTCTCCATATAAGTCCCACGAGTACCACGGTAGTGCGGTATCACCCAGGCAGAGCCGTGTATGCCTGGGGCTTGGCTACTTACGCTCGGAGGTCGCCTGGTATCCGAGGGAACCGTTTGAGATGCAAGTTCTCCTACACCATGCAGCCATTGGCACGGTATCATACACCGTAGCTTGGAGGAGCTGGTTCGCGATGGGTTTTTCGGCTTCCCTTGTGGTTTCCCACGTTTCGTTCGGCCTTATGTTCCCCATTAACCTGGTTTTTAGCCAACCCCACGCAGAGTTCGAGACATTTCTGTCCCGGCCTCCGCCGAGGTGGTTATTCCGCCCGGCCGTCCTCCTATCCACCACCCGGAGACGCGCTCGGTTGGTGGCTCAACCGCGCTCTCCGCTCCCCAGTCAAGGGGTTTAGAGAGATCCAAGGAGAAATGAGCAACTCGAAAACTAAAATCTAGATTAAAACCGAAAAACGTATCACTAACCCGTACTTATATCTAATTCAGCAAGGGGGTTGAAGGAGAGGTAACGGATACCTGCGCTGCTCAGTATGCTACGTTGTGGAGAGAGGGGTGGATTCGGGGAAAGGGCGAAAATGAAAAAAAAATTTAATTTCTCAAAGCTGTTAACTTTTCCACAACGACTAATTTTTATTAAATCGAACCCGAACACGAGTGTCGGAATCTCCCCAGTCGACCGCAGTCAACGGTATTCAATTCACCCGCCATGGCGATGATGATTTCCAAAAAGAAGAAAAAAACAACCCCCCTTAAGTCCGCGAGGCACCGGAGGGTGCCCGGGATTTCTCCGAAAATTCGGGACCCTGTAGATATAATTTATTTCAAATTTTCCCCCCCAAAAAAAAGACTCCCCGCAATTCCACGAGTCCCCAAGAGAGGCTCAGGATTTTTCCGATAATTCAGGGCCCCATAAAAGGGCTAATTATAAATTTTCCCCATGGATGAATTATAGAATTTCAACTCCATGTAATTCCGCGGGCGCTCGGGAGAGGTCCGGGCTTAATCCCCATGAAAAAAAATGAATTAAATTAATTATTTATGAATTTTCTATCACCGAGAGAATCCTCGGCGAGCCTGGAAGAGGCGTTATAGGAAAGCGAGAGAGAGATGGAAGATGAGGTGCGAGAGAGATCGCCCTACGCCCAACGTATACGGTACGCGTGCATAAGGATTTTCCGACGGATAAAAATCCGCGACGCCTCGATGCCTCCACCGATCGGCATTGGATAAACTCCACCAGCGAGGGGGAATGTTCGCGAACATCCTCTCAAAATTGGGGATTTCCACCGTTAAAGGGGGCCGCGATATCTCCCTTCTTCGAAAACGGGATTTCCTCAGCACCGTTGGGCTGGAATTCACGCTCAACGTTGAGCGGAGCGGAGTGGGGGAAACACTCGAAGCCTCGACGGCATGGACACCCCTCAAGGTTATCCAAGCAATTCCTCACGTTTCCACGGGGTTTTTCAACGGTTCTCCCCGGGATTTCCCCACGTTTTCTCGCGCCATATGACCCTAAACCTCCACAGGGACGGCCCTGTGGGATGAATAATTCCCCACACGCGATCAGCCGTGGTTTTCGGATAAAACCATGGCTGAGAAACACTCGCGACACCTCAACGGAGGGAAAGGCTGTTCGATCCGTTGATCGAACAGGATAAACGTTCACTCGCGGGCCGAATTAATTAGGCGATCTCCAGTAACCGGTGTTACTGGGATAAATTTAGAGAAATTTCCTCACCTTCCCACGCCATTTGCGAGCTGAATGGGATCCTCCGATGGTCCTCTTCTCTCTTTTTTGGCGCTCTGGGGAAAAACGTCCTGTGGCTCGTGTGTCCAGGTGATAACTGCCAAAAATATGGCGGAACTCGTGTCTCACCGGAACATTAGTTCCGGTGGATTAAGCGCGATGGCACTAATTGTCCTAGCGCGCTAATTTCTCCCCATTCAAATTCGAATGGGGGAATTAATTCTAATTAATTTTCCCGAATACCCTAACTATCGCGGCTGGTCTTTCCCGGTCGTTTTCCCCGGGGATTCGTGGACACTCTAACCCTAAATAACTTAATCTAAGGCGGCAATCTGGGGAGGTGTCGGTCGTAACACCCCCACCGACCTTCCAACGCTAACCCGTAAATAAAATTCCTCACGAATCCCTCTTCCAGGGGTGCTGGCACTCGCAGCCAGACGGTTCGTCCCGGGAAGATTTCGCGGACGGAATAACCCCCAAGTCTGTGTCGGATGATAATTTTATATTATCCCTCTTCGCGACAAGATTGAGGACCGACGCGATTTCCTACTGATTAACTGACCCCATAACCCTTATCTGATACTAAACGTCCCCTGACGAAGTCCTAATCTGCTGCTGATTCAGCAGGGAATACCTCCTTGCTCTTTTTCCCACCGTAGATTCCCCTAAAATTCCCTAATCTCCTGCTAATTCCGGAATTAGCAGGGAATTCCTAAAACTCTAAACCGCCTTAGCGTAGCCTCCGGTTCAACCGGGAAAATTGCGAAACCGTGATTTCATGCTACTGCTTAATTAATTATTCAATTTCCTCCACTGGTGTGGGATTCGCGGGTTGGGCGCGGCTCTCTCGCTCAAAAAAAGAAAACGGTGTATGTCACAACCCATATAACTGACATGGCAACCTACCAACACACGCTGGATATGATCGCAAATTACAAGATTGAGGATTACAAAAGTGATTCCATCCACATAGGAATGACCAGTATAATCGGGTCCACAACGACAATTATCACCATCGTAGTGATTGTCCTGCTGTGCAAGATGGGAACATGCAACGCAGCTACAAAAATCTGCTTCTAAAAAGAGCCAGAAAGAACCTTCCCGCCGGAGCCACTGGTCACAGCGCCACAGCTAAGATACGAGCAGGAGGAACAACGAGTGGAAGTCATCCAACTGCGACCACAAGCACCAACACCAGTGATTCCCCAACCATCGGTCATCGTACAGGGAAATGTAAATCAGGGATTCCACCTCCCGCTTCCGTACTAAAAACACACACAAGTAAGGAATATGGTCTACTGGGATGGCGAAGGACTAAGACGAGGTGAAAACAACAAAAAAAAAGAAGAGAGCCAGTACCCAAACGGATAGATTGAATAAAATAGCAAACACAAGTATAAAATATTAATATATATATATTAAAATATACTAATAAGAAAAAAATTACAATAATTATTATTAAGAAAAAAAAACGAATACATATATCTACAAGGTATCCCAGAAGTACATGCTAATCGTTTACCAGCATGTACAGGGGGTGATTCTGAGCCGCAAAGTGCTTTTCCACTTTTGGATCAGAAGCACCCCCCCAAAGATATTGGGGTAAATAGGAGAGCCAGTTACGCTGCAGCGTTAAACGGCAGTACGTCCGTGTGGCTCCGACACATGCATGAGCGACGCCCCTTCCAGGCAGCGGGCTATGTGTGCGCAGCCACACCGACGTACTGCCGTTTAACGCTGCAGCGTCATTGGCTCCCCTATTTACCGCAATATCTCCGGGGGGTGCTTCTAATCAAAAAGTGGAAAAAGGACTTTTCGTCTCAAAATCACCCTCTGTACATGCTGGTAACGGATTAGCATGTACTTCTGGGACACCCTGTATATAAATATTCACATTAACTAAAATAAGAGGAAGTAAAGATTAAATTGAAAAAACAAATTGGGATACTTACTATGAAAAATTCCAACAAAACACTAACTGTTCAAAAAAAAAAAAAAACTTTCAAAATCGTTCCAAGCCAAAAAATGGTCCACCGTCAATAATACAAACACAGAATAAAATAATAAATAGTAATAAATTAAACGCACACCCGAACAACACGAGAGCCAATGGAAGGTTAAAATTGCTGAACTTGTAATTTCAAACCGCGTGGTAACTGCCGTAAAGTATAAAGGCACAGCTAAAGCCGCGCGGGCTGAGCGTCACAAGTAGACTGTAGTACCGAGCGCCACCACCGCCAACCGGTAGATGGCGGAAGAAGAAAGGAGATGTCACACGGCTGGTAAAACAGCACCACTCCAGCCTAAATTTTCAAAAATTCATAAATATTAACAACCGAGAGCCGCGAAACGCAATCACTCACCCGTTAGGGGGTGTGATATCCATAAATTCATTAAAAATTCAGGCCACGTTCAACATTAAGAGAAAAAGTTACCGACGCATTGGATTTCGAAATTGTCTTTCGACAATTCCGAAATCACTCCGAATAACTCGGGCTACTTAAAAACCGAGAAAATACAATATAAAAGTAGAACAATAATCAGCGAAAATTCGACCGTGTGACAAAATATCACACCTCGAATTTTCGCCATCAACCATTGCCACTGACTCAGCTAACGTCCTAAATCCAAAACTATAAAATCGAATTACCAACAATTAATCTCCAGTGGCGGAAAAATCGTGGAACCACACGTTTCTCACTCTTTGGAGATTTAAAATTCAAGTCAAACCAATCTTTTAAAATCGGACTAGCGCCACGGCACCGATAAAACAGTATCTGTTTGAATTACGGCGGCAATCTAAATCATCTTCCTCGTAACATCGATAGTTTTCGGTAAATCGATCGTCGCCTGAGATCCGTAGATTTGTGACATTTAGGAATTTTCTCCTTTTGTCACACTCGAAAATCATTAAGAGCTCCCGTGGCTCCAAGCGCTCTTCTTGAAACAATTTTAAAGTGTGACCTCTCCTTTCTTTCCAAATCTGAAAGGCAGATTTTGGAAATTCTGCAGGTTTTATAAACAATAAAACCGGTCGGGTGTGTTATAACTCGGTGATGCCGAAAAACATCGAAGCTCACTGTATTTTCCAACACATTCTGACGCCCAGAGGACGAAAAATTACACCTCTGGTTAAATAAAAATTGTAAACAAACGAGAAAAAACTATAAATAACTTAAATACTATTTTATAAATTTCGTTTTGTCATTTGAACTTTGAATTATATAGAATCAAATAAAACATCACTCAAAATTGTTAAGAATCACATTTTCTAACAAGGAATATTAATCTCAAGTTGTATCAAAAATCGGCACAAATAAACATTCTGAATAGACATTTAAAATCTGGTTTGAAAGAGTCAAAAGAGTCTTTCCCAGAAATTTTAAGTTATTCTTTCAGAAACGAACGAATATAAAGACTATTTGCATCTACAAGGAAAAACTTCGACCAAAATTCGGGAACGACTCCATGAGCAACACTCCGACTCAAATTATTCTTATTAACGTTAATTCGGAGGCATTTTTATTTTAACAATAAATAACGTGGTTTCCCGACCACTAGTCCCGGACATAACAAATCGCAGCCTCTAAATTGAGACATCTATGGCCGTTACTTTTAATCCCAGTTTTAGTTCGCGGGTAAAACATCCAATTGTTTCTTGTTCGGTGTCCATTTTGAAACTTCGCTAAGAGCCGCCATTTCTTGACTATGTGTTTAATATGCTGATAATTAATTGGCGTGCTCTATTCCCATATACGACCACAGGTTCGTATTTTTCCTGTATGAGGCATTGGAGCTTTCCTTGCAATTGCGCTAGAGATCCAATGGGAACAAATAAGTTTTGCAAAAATGTCACCAAGTCGTTCAGTGAATTCAATTGTCTGCCTTGGATCGCGTTTTTTGCTCGGCCGAGTAATTTATTTCTTACAAATTTAGTTGAATAGGAGTCCGTATTGGGATCCACCATATTTTTTGCTTCTTCGCAGCAGTCGGAAGATTCGGTGAAAAAGGCGGGGTCTCCCTCGAATATTGTTATGGCCGAAGGACGTCCTGCATGGTAACGGTAGCCCCTTGCATGATGGTATAGGGGGTTGGGGCGAGTCCTCTAGGTCTGAACATTTCCCTCTGCGTGCCCTCTTTGAAAGGTGTACCGGATCCGCCTTTTGTCTGATTTCCAACAAGTGGCCCAGTATATTGTGGAAAAAATTGGAGTCGTCTCTCCGATTCTGCCGCATTTGTCGTTGATGAGTTCGTTCATATCTCCTTTCTCTCCGCTACGGGCTTCAACAATTTTCCCATTTTATAATAATTAGGTTGTAATGATTTTTCCTCCATGGCCTCACCAAATACTCAAAACCCTAACCCAATTTTATCGATATCCGAAAACACGGCCAAAACCATTACCTTCGTTCTCGCAATTCCGACGACTCCGGAACGACAAAACCATAAAAACCTAAACGAAACTCCGGGGGTAATCAGCAGCTCATTCCACTCCTTAAAAATGTGTTTAGGGCAGGGCCCGGCAACCTTCAGGTAGTCGGGAGCCAGCCTATTCCAAGGGTCGGGATAATCCTCTCATCCTAATGGGTACCCAATTAGCCAACCATTGTGCGCGAATAAGTCCCAGTGGTGACGATATTTTCGTCAGTCACGTAGAGTGGCGAGCGAGTCGAATAAAAATGGCTGACTCACCAGAATTCGCGCTAAATTTCAGTTTTAAAATTTAAATATAAAATTGAAAAAGTAAAATTTGCATAGGAAAACTTTGGAGAATATATTTCCGAAATGGTAGTCGTCAATTAGTATTGTTCTTTCAAATAGTAATATTGGAACTCTAAATTTGAAAAATGAAAAGTTGCCATTGTCGACTTTGGAATATATTCCTGGAAATTCCATTGCTGATTTTCATATTACATTTTGATTTTTGCTCATTTTGCCACGTCAAAATGAAAAATGAAATTTTTTATTCATAGTTCAATTCCAATGTCTAGGTTTTCTAGAAACCAAACTGCACTATATTTTAGTGCACCATATAAACCGCGTTTTCCAGTGATCATGGTCATTCATCGAAACTATCGGACATACTTGTCACTTATTCGGGGCAATCCAAGTTCTACCCTGCCATCCATTACTATTGAAAACGGCATTTTAATAAATTTTTATTGATTTTCGACAGATATTCAAATTGCACAAATATTGCTCATCCCTCTAAAATCCAAAATTAAAATTCAAATTTAAATTGCCATCAAATATTGCATTTTTTTTAAGTAAATTGCTGCAAATATCGTCTGGACATAAAATAGTTGTCCACGGTGAGTGCTCATCATGAAAGCATTGAAAGATTTGTTTATCGAATATTGCTGCCTATTTCGAGTGAAAAATTGATATTTATATTTCAAATTTATGAAAAGTTGAAAATTGCCGCTCGATGACACGGCCGCCCTCTGCTGATATTGGTCAAACTAGGCCTCAGAGAGACAGAAAAATCGAATTAGGGCAGGTAGTTTCGTTAAGTGGATGAGGCCCCTCTCCCAGCTCTCACTAACGAACCTCGGGAGCCGCGTGAGCCCGATGAGCCCAGATTGCCGGGCCCTGGTTTAGGGCGCCAGCCGATTTTTAGCTACGCCGAATCGACGAACCGCAATCGTCACTCTAACCGTATTCAAAACTCAATTTTTCACTGATCATCCCCAGAATTTCCTGTCAACAGAAGCTAAACCTAGAGTCGTGGAAGTACGAGCGTACGGGACTGTTCGGTTGCTCAGTGTGCGGGTCGGTGAGAGAGGGGTGGATTCGTGGGCGAGAACCTCAATTATCAAACTTCGAGATAATCTCAAGAACCTGAACTAAACTATTCGGGTATTTATAAAGACGGGTACTCGGGTACGAAAAATGAAAACCAATTGAAGATATCTTTACTTGTTCCACTATTGCCCAGACAAAAAAAAATGAATATTGTCCATTAGGAAACTTATAATTAATATAGATTGCTCAGTCTACATTTTACATACGACCGGCACTCGCCCAAAAGAGAAGGATTTAACTTTGATGACATATAAGGGGAATAATGATAAACGGGAGCTCCATGGGGCAGTAATGGAGAGAGAACGGCTTTTAATTTTATTAAATTACTTATGTTATTAAGGTGGGAAAGATAGGAAACTGCAGGGGATTTTAATCGGGTTCCAGCGAGAGAGAGAAATACGACCTTATAATTCCTACCGATCCGTAGGTAGGGCTTAAATTCTATTGGGCAGCATTATTCACTCGTTCGGTAACGACTTCATTCGAACTGGTAGCCCGATTCTTAGTAATTTACAAACTCCGGAATATTTGTCGGTTAGGTAGCAGTTGACCTAGCTGGATGACCATTTCGGTAGCGGAGATGGGCCGCAGGTATAGGGAGTCATTAGGTCGCTTATTTACCTCGTTAGGTAGCGTTATCCGGGGCTTTGG
Source organism: Fopius arisanus (assembly GCF_000806365.1). Lineage (NCBI taxonomy): Eukaryota > Metazoa > Arthropoda > Insecta > Hymenoptera > Braconidae > Fopius > Fopius arisanus. The sequence continues at coordinate 72,710 of NW_011887849.1, forward strand.
TAGGGGAATCGGTGATCTCTAACCAAAATCTGCTTTACCCACGGGGCTACCACCACGCCGGGGGTGTAATAAAATTGCAAGGTAGCGGAAAGGTCCTCCGATGCAGGGAGGTCTTAGATACCCGGATTCCGCAGATAGGTAGCGTGATCCGAGGGTTCGGTAGATACCTCCGCGACGTCTAGCTAAATCAGTAGCGCCAAAGGGGTAGGCAACCCGGCAAGGGTTTCGCCAACGGTTATAGGTAGCGAAAAGGGTTTCATGACGTAGGGAGACCTCAGGTAACGTATTTTCCCGATTAGGTAGCACAACCCTTACCGATTATCTAAATCAATAGAATCCGCAGGGTAGATAGCCGTACATGTAGCGAATCGAGATGTTGAAAATTGCGAAAAGGGCCTCAGACCCTAGGGGATGTATAGGTAGCCTGTTCCCCTGCTTAGGTAGCGTAATTTGGGGGTTTGGTATAAACTTTTCCGATCACGGGCTAAATCAACCACCGTGCTGGGGCAGATAGCCGTACCCAAAATTTCCCCGTTTAATCATTGAGGGATCAATTATTGACTCAATGGTTTTACCGGCCTGAATGACGAACTATTAATTAATCAACGAATTACTTCCCTAACCAATTCATAAATTATATACTCGATGGCGTCTCCGATACTGCCAATAAATAATCAAATTAATTGGTTAATTAATTGCGTAACCATATAAAAGTAATTCTAATTCGCGAGAGGTAGCATGATAGCTTTGTGGATTCCAACCATGAAAATTTATTAACTACGGGATAGCGTCCCCATCCCCCACCGGAATCCACAAAATGGCGGACAATTACGTCTCGGGGAGCATTAGTGCATCACCCAGACAAACTGATACAGCCTCGCGAAGGTAGCCGAAAGTTTTTAATAAAAGGTAGCAATAAAATTTTTAATGCAACGGTAGCAATAAATTGAATGGAAGGTTCACGATAAATTTTTATTAAAAGGTAGCAATTAAGTGTAAGTCCAGGTAGCTAGAATAAAGCCGGTAAAGGTAGCTTAAATTAGTAGGTACCGGGGTTTTTTCCTGAGTTCTTCGGGTGAGCCCGGAAAACCCAATAAAGTAGGTAGCAGGTATCGAAAAATTAGTGTTAGAGAGCGTAGAAAATAGGCAGCCATAGGTAGCATGGGAGAGGGGTATTCCGATCCGCGTGGAATGCCTCATCCCGTATATTTCGCCTTTTCGTGGCGAAATTAAGTTCCAAAATCTGTTTAAAACGATTAGGTAGTTATGGGATACCACTAGGGAGCATCAGGTAGCTTTACGGAGCACGGGTAGCCGTTGAGAAGTACTTATGACTTTCTCAACCATGAGTCTCCCGTATGGCGTCATATCGCGAGGTAGAGACGCCATTTGCCAATTTTCATCCTCGTGGCATCTAATTGCCCGAAAATCACACTTCCCGCACTGATTTGCACTTAATTAAACACACGGGTACTTACCAGGGTGCTCGTGGAGTCTCGGGAATGCGGTTTTCGCTGTACGGGTGCTCTGGGGCAGGAATGTGATGTCGCTTGCTGCACAAAATCCTCGGCACACACGTGGTTATCGTAACGGCCCGAGGGAAACTAACGCCGGCCGGTCGCGTGGTTCCGTTCGAACCTGTTGCTCGGGGTGGGGGCGACTCTCCTCGAGTGCACCCGTCCGGTGGCGGCGTACGTGGCTAGATACCGAGTTAGCCTTGATCTGGAATTTGCGAAGCTCGCGGCGCGTAACAAATTTAAATTTGAAATTGGGGGTTTGTTCGTTTACTACTAAGTATTAATATTATCGTTGTTTTCTATTACTCTGGGGGTTCTATTAACTATGCTAACCGGCTTTTAGCCGCGATAAAGTTTTTCAAGGGGTTTTGTGCGAGATTTTGGGGGAGCGGATTTTTGCCCCGTCTATGCCTATTATCAGGTGGCTCATCAGGTAGGGACCCTCTTCGGAGAGGAATTGGGGATCTTCTAACGAAACTAACTAATCCTAATTTCTCTGTAACTATAACTAAACCTAAATCTTAATTTGCTAAACCATAAAGCTCTTGGCTATCCATGCAAGCGAGAGAGCTACGTTCGCTCACATGGCCTTCCACCCGTACTAAACTGAAGATTACCCCAACCCTCTCTGTTACGGCGAGAACGTCAAAAAAACCGTAGAGCACTGGGATATGGTTAAGGAGAGGTTTCGAGAGAAATAATCGTGACGCGAGACGCACTGAGTTCTGTCACAGAGAAATTCTTATATATTTCGAGTCAAACAAAACGTCAATATATAAAAATATGCATAAATAATATGCGTCACATTAACCGCGAAGAACACTGATTAATTTGAGCACGGTAGAGTATATGGTTTAATTGAGATTCGCACGATAATTAGAGATACAATTAGAGAGCGTTAGAGAACGTCGTTAACTTGAGAACACACGACAGGTAGAGAACGTTAAGAATAATTATAATCGTAGAGAAGGTCAGTGCCACAGGTGCGATATAGGGGCACCGATAAACTCGCACGGCCGGTCGAGCAGAGGTAGTCCAGGAGGTTCTGCCACCCTGTGGCCCAGTGCCATATGAGGTTTTCGCCTCAACATTCTCCCCCCCCCCGTCAGCAACTTCGTTGCTGACAGAAGGAGTAGAGACAATCCGAGATAACTTTTGCATCCGAGATAACCTAGAACACTAAATAGAGATTAATCAAGTCGGTAGAGACCAGCTTTAACTGGTAGAGATCGGCAATAGAAGCAGTTTGGAGATCGGCCTGGTCAACGTCGTCGAGGCGGTCCGGATTGTCACAACTCTGGAGAGACCGTCCTTCCCAGGGTGTAGAGCTGTGACACGAGCAAGAGGCCACTTGGATGGCGGGAACCGCTCGTCGTAGAGAAGGACCAGGCTGCCGATGTTGATTTCGTTGGACGGATGAGGCCACTTACAGATGGACTGAAGCTGCTGCAGATATCATGTAGACCACTGCTTCCAGAAGAACTGCAGCCTCTGTTGAATCAGTTGCCATCTTGAAAGCCGTCCAACGTTGAGATGTTCGATGTTAGGCTCCGGGAGAGCTATTGGAGCTTCTCCAATGAGAAAATGTCCTGGGGTGAGACAGGACACGTCATCAGGGTCTTCCGAGAGCGCTTGTAGAGGCCTGGAGTTGAGAACTGCTTCAATCCGGGTCAGCAGCGTTGAGAGATCCTCGAACGTGAAAGTGGTATTCCGAACCGTTCGAGAGAGATGATACTTCACTGACTTGACCGCTGCTTCCCATTTTCCTCCAAAATGAGGGGCTCCGGGAGAATTGAACGTCCACCTCGTTCCATCCTTGAGACATACTGCAGAGAGATGCTGGAATTCCTTGGTACCAGCAGAGAACAACTTCTTCAATTCCTTGTCAGCTCCGATGAAATTTGTGCCACAGTCGCTGTAGAGATGTCTGCAGTATCCTCGGCGACTCACGAACCTCCTGTCGGCCGCGATAAAGCCGTCAGTAGAGTAGTCCGTGACAGCTTCCAGATGTAGAGCGGACGTGGCCATGCACACAAACACCACTAGCCACCCTTTCTGAGTCTTGTGCCCACGCCCTTTCCACGTCTTGAGAGATATTGGTCCTGCATAATCCACACCAGTGTTAGAGAAGGCTCGATCAGATACAAGACGTGCCATTGGAAGCTGCTCCATCAGCTGCTGCGCTCTGATCCCACGATGACGCGCACACTCAACACACTTGAGGATGAAGGATCTTACTGGTAGACGACCTCCAATAATCCAGTAAGACCTCCTGAGATGCGTCAACGTGCGCTGAGTTCCGCCATGCAGCGTACGCTGATGAGAGTCCCTGATGAGAAGCTCTGCGAGCACTGATCCTTGAGGGATTATCGCCTGATGTCTACTCTCTGCTCCTAGAGTTGAGAACTTCAGACGTCCGCCCACTCTGAGAACTCCTTGTTGATCAATGAACGCAGTGAGTTTGGTCAACGGATGAGACTTCTTCAACTGGAATCCGTGAGAGATAATGTCACACTCGGCTTGGAGATGATAGGCTTGAGTCGCCTTGATCCAATAGAGTCGAGCTGCTTCCATGCTTTCAGGGCTAAAAACCGCTGGAACAACGACGTTCTTCTTCCTATCGAGTTTACGCATGAAGTTCCCTGCAACTGTTTGACAAATTGCTGTGATCCGCAGCAATTTGTAGAGAGATGAGTATCGCCAGCAGAGATCTCAGAGACTAGACCTTGCGAGAGAAGCAGTTAAAGTCACCCCAGGCTTCTCCTCGAGATCTGTTGACGGGTCCAACTTTGTGCTCCCTTTTGGCCACTGAGAAGAATCCTTTTGTAGCCATTTCGGACCCGTCTACCACAAATGATGGGCATTGAGTTGAGCTACTGAAATGCCTCGAGACGCGCAGTCAGCAGGATTCTCCTTTCCGCTGACGTACCTCCAATTGGCTTCCTGTACGAGTTCTTGAATAACTGGTACTCTATTATGGACATATTCCTTCCATCTGGAAGGATAAGCGGAAATCCACGCAACAGCAACAGCAGAGTCCGTCCATAAATGTACCATCACGGTACCAAGGTTGAGCTGATCCATAACGTACCTTGTGAGCTTAGCTAGGATGACGGCGGCGTTGAGCTCGAGACGCGGAATAGTGAGCTTCTTGAGAGGAGCCACCTTGGTTTGAGCAATAGCTAAAGAGATGTTGACACCATCCGCACTCGTCACCTTCAAATAAACCACCGCAGACATCGCTAGTAGAGACGCATCAGAGAAGCCATGGATTTCCAAATGAGATTCCTTCCTACACCCCAGCCAACGAGGGATCGAGAGATGTTCCACTTGAGATAGTTCTTCACGGAATTGAGCCCACTTCTGGGCCAGATGTAGTGGCAACTCATCATCCCAATCCATTTTTTCCAACCAGAGTTGCTGGAGAAGAGCCTTCGCACGGATCACTACCGGTGATAGCAACCCTAGAGGATCGAAGAGTTGAGCAATCTCGGACAAAATAATCCTCTTCGTAAACTTCGCGTCGGCTGAGAGATGGATCGAGAACTTCAATCGATCTGTGTTGGGATCCCATTTCAGACCGAGAATTTTCGTGACGGAATCCTCTAGCGGCTTCAAACTCTGAGAGAATCCTCCAGGCATCAGAGAACGAAGTAGAGATGGACTATTTGAGTGCCACTTCGTTAGAGGGAATCCGCCGGCCCAGCAGAGCTCCACCACTTGCTGAGCTACGTCATGGAGATCATCTTTTTCCTCAGCTCCACCACAGATATCGTCTACATATCTACCACTGGTCAACGGTGAGACGGCTAGAGGGAATCGATGTCCCTCATCCTTGACCAGCTGATCGAGAACCCTACAGGCGAGAAATGGAGCAGACTTGGTCCCGTAGGTGACAGTGGTGAGCTGAGAGGTGCAGATCTGGCCCCGAGAATCACGCCACAAGATTTGTTGAAGAGGCCAGTCTTCCCGATGCACCTTGATCTGACGGAACATCTTCGTGATCTCCGTCATGAAGATGTACTTGCTCTGTCGAGACCAGAGAAGCACGTCAGAGATGTTCCTTTGTAGTTTGGCTCCAGTATGCTGAATGTCGTTGAGAGGCACTCCTGAGCTAGTTTCACTGGAGCCATTAAACACTACTCTCAGCTTTCTAGTTTCACTACTTTCCCGGAGAACGCAGTGATGAGGAAAGTAGTATGTAGGAGCAGAAGAGTGAGATTGCCTGAGAGACGCACACCGACCGGAATCCTGCTACGATTGCCCCCCTTCAGGAACCCTCAACCCTCCTGAAGCCGAAGCTCCATGTGCCAAGGTCATCACGTCAGGTTGACAATCCAAGACCCGAGAAACGCATGAGACAGGCACAACCGGAGCACGCACCATGTGCCCCAACTCTTCATACTCCTTGAGAAAATCACGATAAAGCTGTAGAGAACTCTGACCTTTTCCTAACCTCCTGAGCAGGCTCGTAAGATACGCCTTTGCGCGGCCTAGAGAATCACCGAGCTCTGACGGAGAACGAACTAGAGGCAGACGAACAATACAGCGCCCTGAGCGATCTCGAACATGGGTGCGCTGGAAGAACTCCTCACAATCTGCCTCTTCCTTCGTGAGACCGCTTTCATTACCTTCAGATTTTGAGACTTCCTCCTGCTGCCAAAACGAGGTGAGAAGGTCGCCAAGTTCTTCGTTGCTGACAGAGACGTGATTTGAGCTTACCGCTGAGATTACTGCGGATGTAGGTCCAAGAACCAGCCACCCGAAGAGAGATAACATTGCTATAGGGGAGTGTGATGGCCCCTTGATGATTTGCGGCTCCACAATCGATCCAAAGAAATCTGCGCCAATGAGAATGTCATCAGGTCTTGGCGTCAGATAATCTGGATCAGCTAATTGCAGTCGTCTGAGATGATCCCAATGTCGAGGCTGAGAGACTGAGAACGAAGGCAATGAAGACGTGAGATGATCAAGTATGTAGGCCTTGACAAGAATCTGATTACTCGAATGCAGAGACTTGAAGAAAATCGAAAAAAGCCATTAGAGGAAGATTTTGATCCGCTAATACCAACAACCGGTAGCACAGCTGGAGAAACTATCAAGCCGAGCTTATTAACGAGGTCTTTTGTAGCAAACGACAGCTCTGAACCAGTATCCAACAGCATCCTAACCTCGTGAGAAGAACCATTATCCGAGACGAGCGAGGCTAGAGCTGTGGCGAGAAAGACACCTGGCCTGAGCTGTGGAGAGATATCGCGATTGATCGATGCTACAAATGGAGATTCATTCACGAGAGTCGGCCGTAGAGAAGGATCATAGAACGGCGACGACTCTGGCGCGGTCGTCGGCAGAGCAGATCACTGTGGAGACATGTCAGGCCTTGAGGAAGTGGACTGTATCGACTGATTGGGCTGAGATACCTGCGATGTGTGAGGAACCTGCTGAGTTGGACGAGGCTGAGAAGATCCTTGCGGCGTCGGTTGAGGACGATTGACATGAATCATCGAATGATGATTCTGACGATACACGACACAGGTCTTGCTGAGGCTCCGACGATTCTCCTTATTATGCCTCCCCAGACAATTGAAGCATCGACGCTTGAGCACTATGAATGATCTCCTCTCTGTAGGAGATAACGCCTTAAATTTCGGACATTTGTCGAGAGAATGCCCATCCTCACACATCGGACAGGCACGGAAGCACATATCTGCCCAATCCTGAGGCTGAAACCCCTGAGCTGGTCGAGACGTGTTGATTGTAGAGGTTTTCACCGATGCAGGCTGCGAAGTTGGACCAGCGGAGACGTTGAGCACCTTGGTAGGCTGGACTCCTTGACTTGGTGGATACAGCTTGACTGGCCTGGGCTTCGAAGCCTGTTGAGAACTTGAGGAAGGAGATCGTGAGACGACTGATAGAGGTCGAGGGGCGTGCATTTCAATCCTCTCCCTGGCCCTGGCTCTGCTGAAAACGAATTCCTTGAGCGCTGCATAAGTGGGAAACTCCGTAGACGAGCCTATTTCAACCCGTGGAGCGTAGGCGTCTCAACCTAACCTATGGGTTCTCCTATCCAATTAACCAAAAAGGGTTCCAGGAACTACCGGAAGCACAGTATATCGGCCAGTTTTCCTCGATAGTCCCCGACCCTTAACCCGATTTCGCGCAGACAATTCTCAATTATTATAAGGGGGATTTTAGGGGAAATTTCAACTATTTTCTAATCCATCACTAAAACTGAATTTTTATAAGGGTTCATCTAAACTGTAGGGATTTAACTGCTGTCCCTACTTACTACTTTAATGATTATCTTAGCGCAGCGAGCCTGGGGAAAATTAGAGAAGGTAACCGGTAGCTGTCTCCGAGAGGAGATTAGGTAGTAGGTAGCTTTTCTACGGGACCTTTTTAGGTAGCAGGTAGCTAATAGATGCGGGTCCCGGGATCCGTGTTGGTCGAGTATTTTATTAAATTTTCGCGGTTCACTCTCGCCCTTAATCTAGGTAGTTACCCTACGGGAATACAGGTGACGGATTCGCCTGGAATTTCGTCACAAGATTTTGGCACCTTGTTCGGGCGCCAAAATTTTTCTGATGCGGATACTGGGTCACTAGGTAGGTCGAAATATCGAATAAAAGGTAGACAGTGGTAAGTGGTCAGTATTGGGGAATTTCCCACGCTCCCTCCCCCCTTTTTTGGACGTGCACGTGCAGGTATATCCCCCCTCCGCCCCCCCCC